>NW_023306589.1:0-4503 GCF_011077185.1 Oxyura jamaicensis
TGTCAAGAGTTGGACTTGATGATCCTTAAGGGTCCCTTCCAACTCAGGATATTCTATGATTCTATGATTCTATGATTCTATGATTATTTCTGATGAAATTTGGCCATTCAAAAACGTAAGGATTTTTCTCTTATTTAGCCTTTTGAAGGTTTTGAATTTGGTAGAACAATCCAAGTTTATTGATCTTTAAATTCTGTCTGAATAAAGGTTTTATTCCAGGAATTATTTATTTATTTATTTATTTATTTATTTATTTATTTATTTATTATTTTCTGAGCATCTGTTCATAAAATACGTCAGTAAAAATAATACTTCTGCATCCAGGTTACATTTTTTCCTCTGTATTTTTCCACTCAGCATATGCTGTGGATTATTCACACATAAGAACTCTGTTAAAAATCATGATAATGGCTTAGTTAAATGCTAAAAGGCCAAGAAGTTCTGAACTAAATCTCAGAAATCTGCATATAACTCATTCCATCTTGTGTCTAAATAGAAGATCAGATGATCCAGAAGTCTTTCTGCTCTAGAGAGAGCCTGTACCTCTGATTTACGAACATACAGAGTTTCTACATCCTGTGATCAATACTGAGATTCAAGATGTGAGGAAAATACATTTTTAGTTATAATTTTTCAGAATGGAAATTGGTGAAAGAAAGAAAGCTCACTTAAAAAGAGGGTGCAATGAGTTACTTATCTGGTTCAATACAGTTTGATTAATTTAATTAAATAACTACTTTTTACATTTGCTCCATTTTCTCTTAAAATAAAATAGGAAAAGCACCAGCAGTTATGCCTATACATCCACAAACATGTTGATTGTTTTTCCTTAAATAAGTCCTGTAGAAATCATTAAATATATATATATATGTATGTATTTATTTCTAACTGCACAGCTCTTGTAGGAAGCAAGAAGAATTCATTTCTCACTTAAGGTTAACTTTTCTTGTATTTGAAAATGTCAATGCGTTTTTAACACATCTCTTATTTAAGGATGTTTCAAAAGAGATTTCTTATTTTTCTATTTCAGCAATGCTAAGTATTCTTAGTTCTATTCATATTCAAGGGAGGTTTTTAATCCAATAGTTTTCCATGAGTTCTTTGGAGATGTTTCAGTCATTCATGTCTGAGAGTACTTGGAGACCAATCCAAAGACCTGCCACGCATTTTCACTCACTCAATACCTTCAACACTCTTATAAATCTCTCATTGGAATGGATAAAATAATGTTATGCACAGGAATAATGGACAGCTCAATTATTTTAAAAGAAGAGAGAGAAAAAAGAAAAGCACACTGTTGTCGGAAAGGGAAATGGACCCGAATAATGATGCAACCTCGATGCGAGTAGAATCGTCCTCCTTTATTGCAGGTTCTCACAGAGTATATATAGGCAACTAACTACAGCACGCACCGATAACAACTTATAATTGGTCTAGCTTCTCCATGCACTTGTCTGTAGCTTGTTTCCTCATTATCTCTAATACAAGGACATGGGAAACAGCGCAAAGCCACCTGTGAATTCCTTTCCCACAATTCCCCCTTTTTATTTACAATCAACCAAATGCTTTCTATATATTTTCTATCATACACTGCAAACATTACAATAAGCAACATGGTGAAAATCATATACAAATTATGACTGTAAAGTAGCGTGCCTACTAGAATCCACACCAATCAACAAGCCACTAAGCGCTAGGGATGGTGCTTCGCAGCGATGCTACTTCTTTCTCACTCACCCAGCACAATCACACACTCACGCAAAGAGGACTCTTTCACTTTTCATTCATACCACAAGAAAATATCACTTAAGATAATTTGTCCGCGGCTTCAGGAGGTCCATGTCTACTCCTGTGGTGAGCGGCTGAGAGTGGAGACCCCTCTGAGGAAAATGCTCGGGGTGCACCTAGGGGTGTCCATTCCACAGTCGATCCCACAGCTGAGCAGAGCTGCTTCTGGCACAAGGAACAATGCTATTATAGTTTTGTATAATTACACCAAAGAGATGCATTGCAATAAGGAGCGAGTGTGACAGTGACAATTTGTTTCATGGTTTGGTTTTTGCCCATGTAATTGAACCTTACACATGATGTGGCTGTTACACTTCCCAGGATATCTAATTCTTGTGGCTCTAGGGGTGCTCGCAGCAAGTAGACAGTCCAATCTTTGTTATCTGCCAGGATCCCCAACAGACGTGTCATAAAGGGGTCGTTAGCACTAGCCAGGGACAGGCACATCTCTTCTTGTCCTGTCATGTTGGTGAGGGTGACCCCGATGTTGTGGCATGGTTGGATGGAGACCCAGGGCTGGCAATAACCCATGAGAGCGGTGATCGTGAGGAGGAGGCCAACCATGGCCTTACCCCCTTGCTGGTACCCATCTTGGTCTGTGACCTGTGGAGACACAAGCATACCCTCAACCCCAAGTTATTAGAGGCTGGGGTCCCTCCCAAAGACCTGTATTTCAATTTTTACCATCACTAAGGCCTACTCTGATTTTGGCACCCGTGGCAGTGCAGAATTCATACTTTTGTAATGTTTTACTATGGGTGGTACCTCTTTGTGAGGAAAGGGTAATGCTAGGTGATTCATTATGTAAAGTGCCTTTCCCAACCTGTTCTGTGGTGTTTCCTGGGTGTCTACTGAGGCAGTAACTGGTCACCTCTGTGAGGAGCAACTGGCAGGCTTAGCTGTAGGATAAGTTATCATCATGGTATGCGTGACAGCTTCTCTCCCCTCTATCCTGTGGCTATTTCAGTCAATAATGATAAAGTGTATTATGTTTCTGTGTATCACTGAATAAATCCTTAATGATAGCCAAGACTTCAGTGCACTAAGTACTGTGTAACTGTTACAAGAAGGAAAGCAGGAAGACACCACTGTTAAGAAAAATCTTGGGTGGCAAAGTCCTTTTTCACTGCCCATTTCCTGAATGTACTTTTTAAAAGAAAATATTTAAAATTAGAAAAGTAAAGTTCCACCCTCATATTACATGGATTACTACAGCCGTGTAGGTCATAGCAAAAAAAAAGAATTTTGAACACTGGACAAAGCTTAACACAATACCATACCAGAACACTCAACACCTAGTAAAGTTATATTATCAATTTGTTTTTGATTTCCAAAGAGATTTCCAAAATACATCTGCAGCAGTTCATTTTTTTTTTTTTTTTTCTTGAGGGTTTCTGCAGAAAACCTGACTTTTCTGCAATTCTAAAAAAAATACTGTTTAATATCACAAATATTCAAAAGACATAGATGTGTCCAAAATTCAGAAGTCTGTATACTTGAGATTCTACCATGTCTTTAAAATCCCTCTGGACTCCTTCAGGAAAAAAATATAGCAATGTGAGAACTAACGTAAATGAAACAGTAAGAAAGCACTAAAAGATTCCAAACATTGAATATAAAGATTGACTAGACCGTTATCAACAGGAAAAAAAAAGACTTTTTCAAAACTGCATAGTAAGAAAATTCTGTAAAAATCCTTGGGGAACAGTCTATCACTATTAATGCACCCTTAAAAAATATATTACTAAAAATAGTGCTGAACACAAAGGCAAAAGTTGTATATTATTTGAGATATGAAGTTTTAGAGGTAGATGACTAAATCTGTTATTTGGGAGAATTACCACTACAGCTATTGGTGTAAACAGTATTACATTTTACCTATATAGTGTTCATATCTGTGCAAGAGTGCGGAGAGCGGGAAGAACATTTCTCACCTAACAGCAACTATATTAATTCAATGTCTTTGGTCTGCATCAGTTCTCCTAGAAATGGGGGCAAAGGGAAGAAAATTAGGAAGGCAAGACAAATCAACCCCATTTGTGTATGCAGGCAAGTAAGAGGCAAAATGCACCAGCCAAATTATATACTAAGGGTGGCTGGGCTCACTGCACAATACTTAGGACATGGCTAGATCAGATGGGTAATACCCAAACACTCTATAGGCTGAAAATGAAACATCAGAAATCCTGTACAATAGTTTCCACGACGTGAATTCAGTCATCTTGCCTTACGTATTCACAACGGTGCTGTGTTTTTGCAAAAGCACCTTCATTCCTGTTCACCATGTCCATCAGATTTGGAGGTTCCATTAAGAAGAAAAGCAGTAACTAATAGCAGCGCAAGGCTTTGTCACTAGTGAACAGAGTATGTTAACTGGCTAGCACTTGTGAAGTGTTAGTTGTTCCAAACAGTAACCATTTCAAAAACAGCGTCACCACCAGAACCTGATGGTATTCAAAGCATCCGTTAATACACAACTGGAATCAGAATTTTTCTATCCTTTGGGTAGTCTTCAAATTTCTCAAGGTACCACTGGTGGTGTTACTTTGCCCTAGAGCCAAGATAAAAAGTGTACACAATGCAAATGCAAGGCTTTCGATGGTGCAGCAGGCAAGGGCAAACCCAAACCATTCCAGGATCTCTCCAAAAAAGTTGGCTCAACTGACATACTCAAAGATTCCTCCTCTTGGTATCTTGTAACCAGTTTCCCCTGGT
>NW_023306590.1:0-5073 GCF_011077185.1 Oxyura jamaicensis
ACCAGCTACTAGGAGGAAAAATAACTGTCCTAACTGAAACCAGGACAGTCTATTCTCCCACGTGCCTGGTGACAGGACGAGGGGGAATGGGCTATAGTTGTGCCAGGGGAGGTTTAGGTTGGATATTAGGAAGAACTTCTTTACTGAACGTGTTGTTAGTCACTGGAATAGGCTGCCCAGGGAAGTGGTTGAGTCACCATCCCTGGAGGTCTTTAAAAGACGTTTAGATGTAGAGCTTAGGGATATGGTTTAGTGGAGGACTTGTTAGTGTTAGGTCAGAGGTTGGACTGGGTGATCTTGGAGGTCTCTTCCAACCTAGACTATTCTGTGATTCTGTGATTCTGTGATTCTGTGAACGAAGTGTGCTGGAATGAAAACAAAAATGCTCACAGGCTGAGATAAGGATAATTGAAACAAGCAAGCAATTAGTAAATATGAAAGGGTGATTAGCTAGCTAGGCAGTAGGATGAATCATTATCTAGGTACCAATAATAGAATAGATTAGTTACTCAATATTATCTGTTATTCAAGGAAGAAGTAGTCTGAGTCTGTAATATATACTATCAGGAGCCAAGAGGTGAAGAATATGTGAAAACTAAGTAACAAAAGCTTGCCAGACATCCTGTCTCGGGCAGGAAACAGATGGACAACAAGGACACAAATTAGCTCAGACTGATAAGGACATTGCAAACTTGCAAAATCACTACATTCTAGATAAAGGGTGAGAAGTATACTATGAGGAAGACATACGGCCTTCCTCCCAAAGACCACTGCCCACGTCTCGAAGACTCCTGCCCGCAATTCTTGGAAGAATCTGCGCAAGCAAAAATGACTGATAAGCTAATTAGCATAAGAAGCGTGAGTAGGCGGGCTTAGGTGATGAATATGTATAGGTGTTAATTGAATATTCATTGTTCTGCTGTATAAATGTGAGATAGTTTGTCACTTCGGGTATGCACGTTAGATGGAAGGATCCCCCGTGCATCCAGTGCTGTCAACAAAGAATACTTTGTCACTAAGAAGAAATTTTGACTTCGTTCTTTAAATCAATCTGGCGACCCCAGATGGGACAACCTCTCTGCCCGGCTGCAGAACCCGCTGGGAATAGGACTCCCTAGGGTACCTCCGGGATTTCCCGGAGGGACTCCTTGACTCAACCCTTGACTCAACAGATCACTGCGGAGGCAGACAAGGACCCCATCACGGTAAGTGATTATATTCTTTATTTTGGTTGGTTTGTTTGTTTGGTAGACCGGTCATTTGGTGCTGCCTATATGTCAGAAGGTAAGCTTCTGCAAGGTAGTGTTGGTGTATACTTGTGTGGCTAGCACCTTAAGTATACGTTGGATCTCTTTTGGTGGCATTTAATTGCCGTTGGGAACCTTGGCAAAAGGTTTGCCTTTAAGGTTTATTTGGTACTGTGTTACTTATTTCGGTTTTCTGACCTACTGAATGCAGAATTTGACTCTGATTGTTGTTATTGTGATTTTAGCTATATTTTTGGTAATAATAATAGTTTCTTGGTGTTGCTGTAAAAAGATACCAATGTGCTGCATTTTGTAAGTGTTAAAGGGGTATCCTGAAAGTGTGAATTGGAAAAATGGGAGGAAAACAAAGTGGTGGCGTTCTAAAGAAAAGTCCTTTAGGATGTGTTTTAATTCATTGGGAGGATATTGGAGGGTCCGCTGGTGGAAGCATGAACAGGAAAACATTGATAAAATATTGTAATCAATGGTGGCCGCTTTATAAGCTGGAATGTGGAGAAAATTGGCCTTATAATGGAACTTTAAACTATAATACTTTGTTACAGTTAATGTTTTTGAGGAGAGAAGGGAAATGGGATGAAATGTTGTATACTGATATATTGTTTCAGCATCTTGGAGGGAAAAGGTATGGAAGTTGGCCCCTGACTGAGCCTTTGGTGCTGGCATCAGAAAAGTACAGGCTGGAGAAAGATAAAGGAAGTGTTAAAAGGGTTATTGAAGGTGTTAAAGGTGTGGCATGTAGTATTTGATAAAGCTGTTTTAAGTTGAATGAGCAGGGAAAGAGGATGCAGGAATGTTAGTAGTTCTGCCTGAACTCGAGGCTGAGATCTTAAAATCACAGAGGGTGAGAGCCCTCTGGGGCAGAGGGACCATGATGGGTCCGAAAGAGTTGTCATGGAAACAGAAAAGCAGTTAACTCTTAAAACAACCTGAGTTCATGTGTGAGTTCAGTTTGCCAATGGGACTGCTCAGGGAACTTTCAACGATTGCATTCCCCTGTGTGTGCCCCCCCCCACATCTGAGACCCCAATCACCCCAGAAATTATGAACTGCTATACCAAAATCTGGTTAAATTGGGAATTGAGAATTTGTTCCAACATGGTCCAAAAGAAACCCCTATGGAATTTTTGGACCAACTTTTGAAATGCAATGAAAAAAAAAATAAAAAATGGACCTGGCTTCAGAAAACAGAGGCAATTGGCTAGCCTCTTTCTAGCGCAATTGGCCCCCTGATATCAGAAAGAAATCGTCTTCGGCTGCAGGATAAACTTACAGTCAGGAATAACGGGAACCTGGGGCACCTACCCTAGCAGGTCCACTGGTTAAAATAAAGCTAGGGAACGAAGAGAGAGGCTTGAATTTTTGTTGGTTAAAGGAGCTTCTTTCTCTGTGTTAATTAGTCTGTAAATGTAATAGGAGCAACTGGTCAACAGGAAAAGGCGTACTTTTGCAATGCTTGAAATTTAAATTGGGAAAACAAATGGGGATACATAGGTTTTTATATATACCTGGATCTCCAAAATCTCTATTAGGTCGAGATTTGTTAGAACAATTAGAAGCAGAAATTATCTTTGAAAAAGGGAAAATGGAATTAAAGATAGGGGAAGAACAACTAATAAATGTGTTGAGCTTGGCACTAATACAAACTGACCCTAAAAGTGAAATACCCTCAGAGATCACAGATCAAGTGTATCCAGGAGTTTGGGCCACCGAAGTCCCTGGAAGAGCTAAAAATGTGACCCCAATAATTATTAAATTAAAGCCAGGAGAGAAACCTGTTAAGGTTAAGCAATATCCTTTGAGGATAGAAGATAGGAAAGGAATTAAAGAGATAATTGATAAATTTCTACAGCATGGATTATTAGTTGAATGTGAATCCGAATACAATACACCCATATTGCCAATCAAAAAGGCAGATGGAAAAAGCTATAGGCTAGTTCAGGATTTGAGGGCCATAAATAAAATCACTGAGGATATACATCCAGTAGTGGCAAACCCTTATACTTTGCTGACTAAATTAAAGAATAGTCAAGTTTGGTTTACCGTACTGGATTTAAAAGACGCCTTCTTCTGCCTAGCCTTAGCCACAGAAAGCCAAAACCTATTTGCCTTTGAATGGGAAAACCCCGACTCAGGTAGAAAGACGCAGCTTATGTGGACAGTATTACCTCAAGGATTCAAGAATAGCCCCACCATTTTTGGAAACCAATTAGCAAAGGAACTTGAGACTTGGAAACCTCCGGACACTGAAGGGACTTTGTTACAATACGTGGATGATCTATTGATAGCCACTGAGACTAAAGAAGGTTGTATTCAATGGACTGTCAGTCTCCTTAATTTTCTGGGTTTAAATGGATATCGAGTCTCCCAACAGAAAGCCCAGCTGGTTCAGCAATGTGTGACCTATCTGGGATTTGAAATTTCAGGAGGACAACGAGAGCTGGGAACTGAACACAAGGAAGCCATTTGTTGAACTCCGGAACCATAAACGATAAAAGAACTGCGAACCTTTCTGAGAATGACAGGTTGGTGTCGCCTTTGGATTTATAATTATGGACTGATGGTGAAGCCTCTATATGACTTGATAAAAGGTAACCAGTCAAAATTGGTTTGGACTGGAGAAGCGCGAACAGCTTTTAAGAGACTTAAACTTGAATGGATGCGTGCTCCGGCCTTGGGATTGCTGGACCTGTTGAAACCTTTTTGCTTATTTTCACATGAGAGACAAGGGATGGCTTTGGGAGTATTAGCGCAAAAGCTGGGTCCCTATAAATGAGTAGTAGCTTACTTCTCTAAACAACTGGATGAAGTAACTAAAGGATGGCCCGGATGTCTTTGGGCGGTGGCAGCAGTCGTTATCAATATACAGGAGGCTCAGAAGCTTACAATGGGACAGAAAATGACAGTGCTAGTTTCCCATACAGTCTCAACAGTTTTGGAACAAAAGGGAGGTCATTGGCTCTCGCCGCAGAGATTTTTTAAAATACCAAGCAATACTAGTAGAACAAGATGATGTGGAAATTGTGGTCACTAACATTGTGAATCCAGCCTCTTTCCTTAGTGGAACTCAGGATGAACTAATAACACATGACTGTATAGAAACAATGGAGACTGTGTATTCCAGTCAACCTGATCTTAAGGAAGAACCTTTAGAAGATGCTGACGAGTCTTGGTATACTGATGGAAGCAGCTTTGTGAAACAAGGACAACGTAAGGCAGGGTATGCCGTTACAACCACTCAACAGGTAATCGAGTCTAAACCATTACCTCCTGGGACGTATGCCCAGAAAGCAGAGATAATTGCTCTTACGCGAGCACTGGAACTAGCAGCAGGAAGGAAAATAAATAATTGGACAGATTCTAAATATGCATTTGGCGTGGTGCATGCTCATGGAGCGATTTGGAAAGAACGCGGATTGCTGACCGCTCAGGGAAAACAGATAAAACATGCTGAAGAAATTTTAAAATTGTTAGAGGCAGTAAAACAACCAGAAAAGGTAGCTATCATGCATTGTCGGGGACACCAAAAGGGGAACGCCGATTTTGAAATTGGAAATCGATTGGCAGATCAAGAGGCTAAGCAGGTAGCTGGATTAACTGAAGTGAAGGCATTATCTTTGATACCAGACGGTAAAGTTCAAACTATATACATAAACCAAAAGCCAAATTATACAAAAGAAGACTTGAAATTAATTGAAGATTTGAAAGGTAAAATGAAACCAGATAGATGGGTATATTTAAAAGATAACCGAGTAGTAATACCCTCTAATTTGATATGGCTCACAGTTCTTACAGAACACAATAAAAC
>NW_023306591.1:0-1054 GCF_011077185.1 Oxyura jamaicensis
TACTACAGCTTGCAACCTAATTATTCTATTAAGCATATCTATTGGGGTCCTATAGCCCCAGTATCTGTCTTCTGCCCACGTAGCTGGATCATAATAGGCTATGATTCTCTCAGGAGGCCATCGTTCACCTTGATTTGTTCCACCACAAACATAGCAATTAGTTACGTTCAGTGATTTAGCAATATTTTCAGCTAGATTTACAAATAGATTTTTAACAACTGTGGGGATTTCATATTTTACTCCTGTTTCCATTTCATGATAGAATGAGTTGAATAACAGTCTGTGTTGCACTGACTCTCTTGCCCTTTCTTTGATTTCAATTTTGGTAATTACACCCAGGCCTTCTCCTTTTCCATATATTTAAGTCCCCCCTTTTTTTTTTTTGCACCCGGTTTCTGGTGTTCTAAATTATAAATGGTTATATTGACATGGTTACAAGTCTGGTCTGTACAATTGGGGGAAGCTTTTCCATTTTCATTCTTGGCTTCTAATCCCATTCCCGCACATTGCTGAGGCCATCCCCAACTGGGATCCGTACTCCAACGAGCACAACCCCAATTTGAGGGTCCACAGTAATGATAACTCCTGTCCCACAGATCATCTCTTATCCAATCAGTGTAACACGTAGAAGCCACTGTTCCACCCTTTCTAGGACAAATGTACTTGGGCTGGTTACTATATCTCTTCCAACTCAGGCTTCCACAATCAGTATATGGGTCCTCATCTATAATATCACAGGCATCAAAGGTTATCGACACTGAGGTATTCAGGGTGGTTACAACTTCACTTGTTCAAATTAATTTCTCTGCATAGAGCATACTGAGTTAGGTTAAAAATGCAGCTTGCACTTTTCTGGCCTTTACAGTCATAGACAGTATGATACACCAATGTCTGGGAGCTCAACCATCCTTCTCTAGTAGTTGACTGCAGTTGCTGGCCGTAGCTTGGGCCAAGAAACTCACCCCAAGTAGGAGTAGAAGAGGTCCGGTAAGGGCCATAGTGCTCAGCGGTCACAGCCCAAAGGGGTTGCAGCCCTTGGCAGACCCTCCCAGCC
>NW_023306592.1:0-1193 GCF_011077185.1 Oxyura jamaicensis
GGCATAAGCGAAACCTGGTGGGATGAGTCCTGTGACTGGGGTGTTGCGATAGATTGTTACAGGCTCTTCAGGAGGGACAGGCAGGGTAGGCGAGGTGGTGGGGTGGCGATGTATGTGAAGCAGGGGCTGGACTGTGTGGAACTTCAGGTCGGCAATGGCAAAGTTGAGAGCCTCTGGGTAAGGATCAAGGGACGAACGAATAAAGGGGATGTCGTTGTGGGAGTCTATTACAGACCGCCTGGCCAGGACGATAGCGCCAATAAATTATTCTTTACAGAACTAAGAGAGGCCTCGAGATTAACTCCCCTTGTCCTTATGGGGGACTTCAACTTGCCAGACGTTAACTGGGAGTGCCACACGGCTGACACGAGCAAGTCCAGGAGGTTCATGAAGCACCTAGATGATAACTTCTTGGTGCAGGTGCTAACGGAGCCAACTAGGAAAGGTGCCCTCCTAGACCTGTTGCTAGAAAACAGAGAGGGTCTGGTGGGAGATGTGGTGATTGGTGGCCGCCTTGGTCATAGTGACCATGAAGTGGTTGAGTTCAAAATTTACGGTGACAGAAGGAAAAGTGCCACCAAAACCTCATCCCTAGATATGGGGAAAGCGGACTTCAGGCTGCTCAGGGAACTAGTCACCAAGGTCCCCTGGGAAACTGCTCTTGAAGGCCTCGATGTCCACCAGAGCTGGTCATTCTTTAAGCGATGCCTCCTAGAAGCACAAGATCAGGCAATTCCTAAATATCGCAAGTCAGGCAGGCGGGGCAGGAGGCCGGTGTGGCTGACCAGGGACATTCTAATGGAGATTGGGCGGAAACAGAGAGTGTTTCGCTACTGGAAGGAAGGCCAGGTGTCATGGAAAGAATACAGGGATGCTGTTCGTGTTTGTAGGGAGAAAGTTCGTGTGGCCAAAGCACACCTAGAGTTGAAGCTGGCTGTGTCTGTGAGAGAAAACAGAAAGGGTTTTTTTAGATATGTGAATGGAAAAAG
This sequence comes from Oxyura jamaicensis, assembly GCF_011077185.1. Lineage (NCBI taxonomy): Eukaryota > Metazoa > Chordata > Aves > Anseriformes > Anatidae > Oxyura > Oxyura jamaicensis. The sequence goes on from NW_023306592.1 coordinate 990, forward strand.
GAGAACTAAAGAATACATAGGGCCGCTCCTTGATAGGGAAGGTCTCCTCACAATGACATAGGCAAAGCAGAGACGCTTAACGCCTTCTTTGCCTCTGTCTTCATTGCCGATGATGGGCTTCGGGACCCAGGGTGCCCCGAGCTGGAGGACCGGGACGGTGGGGATGACAAACTCCCAACCGACCCTGAACGTGTGCGGGATTTG
>NW_023306593.1:0-2898 GCF_011077185.1 Oxyura jamaicensis
AGACAAACAACTGGAAAAACACAGCAATTGTCCAAACAGCAAAGCAATCTCCTCATCTTGTATGTCTCCAGTGAGGTTTACCTTCCCAAAAGGATGACAGTAAATTAAGTATTTTACACTGATTGATAGGCAATTATAGGTATTAAGATTAGTATTATTCCGTCTGATCTTAATTCAATGACAAATGTTGCAGAGCTTGCTGCAGCAACAATTAGATAGACTGCTAATAGATGGGCAAGCTTGAACTCAATGAAGCTTGAAGCAGCAACTGGGTCGGTGAGAGTGGTCTGAATGATCAAAGAGTAGGGGGCGGGCAAACCTAAAGTACCATGGGAAGTGCATAGGTCCAGAGAGGCAGCTGGAAAAGGGACATTCCACATGGATGGACATTTAACATCCACAAGATGGGTGGAAGTACCTGGAAGATGAGGGAGTACACCATGATGGACAAAGTGATGACAATACAGGTACAGGTGAACACCAGTATTGCTTCTCCTGTGATGAATATAGATCCTGAAAATTCACCTGGAGAAGGATGTAGATCATTGGTGAAGGAACTGTTTTTTTGTGCCATCACCAATGCAGATTACAAAAGCACTTCCACATGTAACGGTAATATGTCCCACCCCATCTTTACCATCCTGTGGGTTAGGGGAGATGGAGCCGACAGCCAAGGGACACATTTGGGTGTCCACGAGGTGGCCCAGCAGAGGCCAGGAGTCAAGGCAGTGGTTGGGGGAGCCCAAAAGAAGCAGCCCAAGTTGTGGTGCTGCTTGTGAAGACAGGTTTGTGCCAGGAGCATGAGTGGGCAGCAGCTGTGAGGAGGTGAGGGAAGGCCAGGAAGTGCATGCCAAGAGCACTCCCCTGTCATCAGAGACAAGGCTGGGGCTGAGGGCAAGGGGAGAGGCAGGCCTAGGGATGGGGCCTGCAAGGATGCTGCTGAGCTCCCTGCCCCTGCAGCAGCTGCACTGGCCCTCAGCAGATGTGCTGGCCGGCACGCACTGGGAGGTCCTGGTGTGGATAAGAGAGCAGCAAGGAGAGTGCAGGAGGAGTCCTGGTGAGGCCGGTTCCAGAACCCCATGTAGGGGCTGTCTGAGGGTCCCCTGTGCTGTAGCCAGTGCACGAAGCATTACAGGAGGAGGAGAGGCAGAGCTGGTGGTCACGGTGCAGAGCCTGGCCCTGGATGCTCCATGACCAACTTACAGGTCCTGGTAGGTTGTGGTGTGGGGACGAATGCCCTGGGCACCCTTCCTGCTCTGCCCAGACTAGCAAGGGCCCAGAGCGGCCTCCTCTCCCCTGTCCCTGCAGCTCTGGGCTCCCGTCCCCAGCCCTGGTTCTGCAGCACAAAGCCCTGCTGGGAGCCCTCCCCTGCACTCTCCCACCGCTCCCTGACGTTGCTGGTGCCCTCTGCCAGGCACTGCCCAGCCCAGCTCAGCCCCTGCCCACCTCTCTCCACCTCCCTGCCCACCTCTCCCCACCTCCCTGCCTTTCCCCAGCCCAGCCCAGCCCAGCAGCCCAGACTGGTCTGGCCCCAGGGCAGTGCCCACCGCGGGCCGCTGCAGGGCTCTGGGCACGGTCACCACAGCCCCAGCCCCTCGCAAGGCACCACAGCTGCTGGTACAAAGGCGGCTCTGGGGGTCCACAGCAGCCCCCAGGCTGGAGCCATCCGTGGCTCAGGAAATGGAGGTCTATGAAGCTGCAGGAACCCTGGTCTCTTGCCTGGGAGGTCCCCAGCACAGAGTCCCTGTGTCCCACAGGGCCAAACCTGCTCCCCAGGCCAGCACAAGAGGCCTGGCTCAGTGTCCTGGTTTTAGCTAGGAGAGAGTTAATTTTCCTCCTAGTAGCTGGTAGAGTGCTATGTTTTGGATTTAGGATGAGACTAATGTTGATAACACAGTGATGTTTTACTTGTTGCAGAGCAGTGCTTACACCAAGCTAAGGACTTTTCAGCTTCTCACTCTGTCCTGTCAGCGGGAAGGCTGGGGGTGCAGCAAGAGCTGGGAGGGGACAGACCCAGGACAGCTGACCCAAAGTGGCCAAAGGGGTATTCCATACCGTCTGACGTCATGCTAAAAAATATATAGGGGTGGCTAGCTGGGGTGGGGGACCGGCTGCTTGGGATAGGCTAGGCATTGGGCAGCGGGTGGTGAGCAATTGCATTGTGCATCACTTGTTTGTACATATTATAATAATAATAATAATAATAATTATTATTATTATTATTTTATTTTCCTGTCCTAATAAACTGTCTCTATCTCAAGCAATAGGTTTCAGTTTTTTTTTTTCTTGTTTCTCTCCCCCATCCCAGAGAGGGAGGGGGGAGGGTGAGCGAACGGCTGTGTGGTGTTTAGCTGCTGGCTGGGTTAAACCACAACAGTCCTTTTTGGTGCCCAACGTGGGGCTCAAAGGGTTGAGATAACAACAGATCTGAATAGAGAGTATTAAAACAAAGTTTTGATAAACATTTCATCAGTTTAATATTTACTAATCACAATGTCGATTTTTGTGATCTCTAGTCTGCTGTGCCTGTTTTCCGAATTGAGTTACATAGCACATGACTTACTGTATGTGTTCCCTGTTGTGTTGCTTATCACTGCTGGGGGTTGATACAAGGTTATTATTTTGCTGTACTATGTAACACTGGCTTACGATATGATAAAGTTACCGGTCATGAGACTAACCTGGTATTTGTACTCAGCATTGTCATCAACTCCATATTTTGGGAACCCTACCTCAGAAACTATTAATAATTACACTTTTCATGTTTTTTCTTCAGGGAGCCAATCTATGGAGGGGTCGAGGGAAGATGTTTTTTCCCATTTGTTCACTCTCCCTTTCTTCTCCTCCAGGTGAGTTATGGTAGCTTTCCAAAAGTTTGAATATCCTTGGGATGTTCAG
>NW_023306594.1:0-1615 GCF_011077185.1 Oxyura jamaicensis
TGTTCACCTGTCCTTGCTTTGTCATCTCTTTGTCTATCATGGTGTGCTCCCCCATCTTCCAGGCACTGTTTAAAGAGTCCATGTTGAATGTCCCTTTCCACCTACCTGTCTCGACCCTATACACTTTCCATGGTTTGTCCACTTCCCATGGTTTCCCTTCCTGCCTCCTTGATCCTTCAGACCGCTCTCCCCGCCCCAGAGGCTGCTTCCAGTTTCAGGTAGAAGCAGCCCAGCTTGCCCATCTCTCAGCAGTCTGTCTATTTTGGTCCTTCTCAAGAACCTCATCATGACCATTAAATTCATAGGTTATGGATCAAGGCTTACGCTATTCTTTTTAATTTCCTGTCTATCAGTAGAAAATACTTCTTGTACAGTCATTCTTGTGGGAAGGTAAACCTCACAGGAGGCTTGCAAGATTTTTTTGCCTTTTTATTAAAATAAACACACAATTTAAGATGGGAAAATATTTCTAATAGTTTTTTTTGGAATCTTCCTCTTAACTACACCATGAAAGCTCTCCAATTAGCTGTACAAGCCTTGAAGTCTTAACAAAACTATGCAAGAGATGTTCGGAGTTTCTTCATTTGAACGAGTTCCATGGTGTCTTTTGGTGCTGAGGCGATGATGCTGAGGTCCTGAGAGGAGAATGATGCAATTGCTTCAGAAAGTCAAGGCAGAAGGAAAAGTTGAAGTGCCTTGGAGTATTAATGGGCCCCACCGAGGGCTGTTAGTAACCAAGCCACCCCAGGGACTTGGTAGAGCAGCTAATTGAGGCCATGATTAGAGACAGGCAAAGGCACTGTGCTGCCAAATGTCTTGGTTTGCTTTGATGAAGCAGAAGAGACAAGGCCTACGAGCAGGTAGTGGAGGGGAGATCGTGTACCCCATGTGTGGCTCAGGGCTTTTCCTGGGCATCTGTGGCATGGGGTGGGCAGTGTGATGCCATGAGAAGAAGAGTGGTATGACACCTCCGTTTGCACAGGGTGGCAAGGAGGCAAAGAGGCCCCATTGCAATGCCTACATCTCATCTCCTCATCAGCTCTAGAGAAAGGGACAAAAACCTGAGGGCTGTTGGGGCCTGCCATTCTTGCCAGCACCCTCTGCCTTCTCCTCTGCAGCCTTCCCTGTGCTGTCCCACACTTTCACCTATTTCCGGGAAGTCTGCACACACCCATCTCTGTCCACCACCTTCCTCTCATCCCAGCATTCCCATCATTTCACCAATGTCTCATCAACCCTCACCTAGAAACACAAAGCCATGGTGTGATCACGGACACTCTTTGGGTGACCTCTGGCACCACAGCACTACCCTTAGTGGGACATTTCTTCCATCTCATGGCCAGTGCCAACCTTCCAAGGTACAATTAGTGGCAGTTTTTTTCTCCCCTGCTCTTTATTACTACCAAAGAAAGCTCCATCAGGGTGGAAACCACTCCTAAAGGAGTCATACCAACCCATCAGGCTCCTTGCGGCCTGGCAGCACACCAGACACAAGTCACCTCACCAGCATCTTCCCAGCCATGGGCCTGCTGCTGGCCTTGCAGCTTCTTGGCTAGACACAGCCAAGCCTTGTGCCTCCTGCTGTCCAGTCCCGGACTCAAGCAGAAGGGGCAGG
>NW_023306595.1:0-2984 GCF_011077185.1 Oxyura jamaicensis
AAGGCAGTGTGAAGGTGACACTGATGTGCAGGAAAACTGGATGTGTTGCAGCAAGAACAAGGCCCAGGCCTTGACCTCCAGCTCCTCGGAAGGGAGATGCTTTCCCTTCACACCTTGCTCCGGGCTCTTCCTGGGGCAGTCTCCAGGAATCCTGGATAAAAAAGAGAATTCCTGGGGATTTCTTTCTCTTCCTTTCCAGTCTCAGCATCCTGAAGTCACCTTTGTGGCATTCTTTCTTTCTCGTGCCATTTTACCCTAGAGAGGAAAGCTACAGCATCTCCACAACCACCCTTCAGGCAGTCTCAGGCTACTTTTGCTCTGTTTGGAGTCTCCACGCCATGGGGCCCAGGAAACCCATGCCCCTCAGCCTCTCAACAAAAGGCAGGGGCTTTAGGCCCTGAACTCCACCTTGGCAGAACCTCTCTGGGCACTGTCCTGCACCTCTCCTAACAGAGGAGCTACACACTGGGACACCCCTGGGTGGGTGGTGTCACACTGGCTCTGAGCTGAGTATAACAACTCAGATTTTCTTGATGGCCATGAACCCCTCCACAGCAGGCTGTCCTAGGCAATCCCAGACCTGTTCCTTTTTCCCTGTTCCTGTAGACCATTGTGTGGGTGGTTGCTCACTGAATATGAGCTGAGGATGTTAAGTCAGATCTTCTTGATGGCCATGCTCTGCATTAGGCAGCTCTGTAGGAAGCTGGCGTGGATCCTGGAGAGCAGGCAGCACTGCTTGTATGGCATCCCTCATGGTGCCCAGGCCTTGCTCCTCCTCCTGGGCACTGCTCACTCAGCAGGGTCCCAGCCTGCCCTGATGTGTGGGGTTCCTCTTCCTCCGGTGCAGGACTAGGCTCTTCTCCTTGTCAATGTCAAGAGGTTTCTGTAGGCAAAATCCTGCAGTTCCTCAAGGTTCCCCTGGACAGATGCTCTGTTCTGTTAACTGTTAATATCTGCAGGGAGGTGTCTCATCCTAATTTTGCTGTCTCTCACAAGGGAACAGCATCAGGAATTGTAGCAGAGTTTGCACAGTGGAGGAGTAACTAGTTGAATGGAGCTCCAGCACCGTCTCACAGAAGGGTAGAAGATGGAAGGCTGCCAGATTCCACCTTTCTCTGTTTCTCATGTATGCTGTCATTTGGTCTGAAGCTGAGTCCTAAAGGTTGTTACACTGTGCAAGGACAAAATGAGAAGGGCCAAAGCCCAACTGGAGCCAAATATGTCTATTACTGTTAAAGACAATAAAAAACCTTTTACCTTTGTTTTTCTTTATAAATACATAAGAAAAGAAATAAAAGAGAGAGAAAGAATTAAGGAGAACGTTCATCCTGTATTGGATGTGGGAAAACAGAATTCAATTTAGAAGAGATGAGGAAAAGGCTGAGGTACTCGGTGCATTCTTTACCTCAGAGTTTAGCAGCAAGACCAGTTGTTCCCCGAGTACCCAGCCCCCTTTGCTGGTAGTTAAGGACCTTGAGCACAATGGAGCTCTCATAATCCATGAGGAAATGGTTAGCAAACTGCTACTGCACTTAGATGTACTGAAGTACTCACCAAGCTGCTTTCCGTCATTTCTCAGCAGGCCTGCTTTTAAGGCAGGTCCCAGTCGAGGGGCGACTAGCAAATGTGATGGCTACCTGCAAGAAGGGGCTGGAAGGAGGAGCTGGGGAACTACAGGCCTGTCAGTCTGACCTCAGTGCTAGGGAAACTCATGGAGCACATTGAGAACCATCACACAACACTTCCAGGACAACCAGGTGATCAGGCCCAGTCAGAAGGGGTTTATCAAACCAGGTCCTGCTTGACAAATCCGATCTCCTTCTAAGACAAGGTGATGACAAGGGAAAGGCCGTGGATGTGGTTTACCTCAGGAAGGCTTTGAAATCATTTCCCACAGCGTTCTGGAAAAACTGGCTGCTCAAGGCTTGGCTGGGTGTATGCTTCTTTGGGTTGAAAACAGGATGGGTGGCTGGACCCAAAGAGTCTTGGTTAATGGAGTTAAATCCATTTGGAGTCTGGCCACTAGTGGTGTCCCCAAGGGCTCAGTTGTGGGGCCAGTTCCCTTCAATATCTTTATCATTCTGGATGATGGGATCATGTGCACCCTCAGGAAGTTCATCATCTGACACCAAGTTAGGAGTGAGTGTTGGTCTGCTCAGTGGTAGGTGGGCTGTGCAGAGAGTCCTGGCTAGGCTGCACCCATGGGCCAAGGCCAACTGTATGAAGTTCATCAAGGCTATGTGTCAGGTCCTGCACTTGAGGCACGACAACCCCATGCAATGCTGGGGAAGAGCATGTGGAAAACTGCCCAGCGGAAATGGCCTTGGGGTGTATTGGTTGATAGTCGGCTGAACATGAGCCAGCAGTGTGCTTAGGCTGCCATGAAGGCCAACAGCATCCTGTCTTGGACCAGGAATCCTGTGGTCAGCAGAAGTAGGGAAGAGATGGTCCCTCTGTACACAGCCCTGATGAGGCCACACCTTGAGGACTGCATTCAGGCACTAGAACAGACTGCCCAGAGAGGTTGTGGATCCCCCCTCCCTGCAAGTTTTGAAGGCCAGCTTGGATGGGGCTTTTGGCAACCCGGTCTAGTGGAAGGTGTCTCTGCCCATGGCAGAGGGCTTGGAATTTTATGATCTTTAAGGTCCTTTCCTACCAAACCACACTGTGATTCCCTGATTCTCTAAACCCAAAACACAGCACCATACCAGCGACTAGGAAGAAAACTTAAACCTATCCCAGCTAAAACTCGGACTATATCCACCCCTTATTCCATATCATTGTTCCTATGACATACTCAGGTCTGACACTTTCTAAATAATTATCAGCACTTCTCCTCTCTTTTGATATGCACACAGAGATACCTTGCCCTTAGTCTATTTGTGTCCTGGTTTTGGTTAGGATTGAGTTAATTTTTATCCTAGTATCATAGAATCATAGAATGGCTTGGGTTGGAAGGGACCTTAAAGATCGTCTCACTGAAC
>NW_023306596.1:0-2476 GCF_011077185.1 Oxyura jamaicensis
TCTAGAGCTGCCAGGAGATGTCAGGGGATCTGCAGGGACCATGTACTCAGTGGGCAGTGATTAGGACTTCTGAAAATGAGTGACCATCCAAAGAAGGATTTTTTAGGGGGATTTTTGTGGGGGGAAAGCGAATGTGAGGTGTCCTTGTTCTAAGGAGGTCTCTGCAATGGCAGAGGAGGCAGTGAAGTGCCAGCAGGCAAGGGTCCGTAAGACTACACAGGAATTGAGGAGAACCATTTTGAAGCACTGTGGGCGACGTCTGGGGCAGCACTCCCCTGCCCTTTATGCCCTTAGAGACACCCCATGGCCCTCGCAAGCCCTGTCCTGTGGTGCTGAGCTATCAGGGCAGATGGAAAGGGGCTCAGCAGCAGAGATCCCCCATGGAGTTGGGTCTGCTGCCCACCCTGAGCAGCACGGGCAGGGGAGTAGTGCGGGGGTCCCAGGGAACCACAACCCTGTGGCTCTGCAGAGCAGCACCGCCAGCTCGGGGCCCTCCATTTGCTGGGCTGGGCTGGGCTGGGGAGAGGTGGGGGAGGTGGGGAGAGTTGGGCAGGGACTGGTCTGGGCTGGGCAGTGCCCGGCAGAGGGCACCAGCAGTGTCAGGTAGTGGTGGGAGCATGCAGGGGAGGGCTCCCAGCAGGGCTTGGTGCTGCAGAGCCAGGGCTGGGGAAGGGAGCCCAGAACTCTGGGCCCTTTCTGGCTTGGGCAGAGCAGGAAGATGGCCCAGGGCATTCGTCCCCTCACCGCAGCCTGCCAGGACCTGCAGGGCGCTCATGGAGCGTCCAGGGCCAGGCTCTGCCCTGTGCTATGCTGCAGAAGGCAAAGCCTCTCTGGAAAAGAGGCTGAAACACAAAAAGGTCTCTCCCCTGTCCTGTGGTGTGACAGGGCCAGGGTGGGACAGGTTACCTTTAGTTCTTGTATCATGTGCATTGGGGATGGCACAAAAAGACAGTTCCTTCAGCAGTGATGTACATCCTTCTTCATGTTAGGACACAACTCAACGTCCTTCACTCTGCCTTATCTCATGGATGAACTGGAGTAGGTCTGCTGGATTAGTCTGAGGCACAATGCAGTGCTTTTTTCCTTCTGACACTCCAGCACAATGCCTCCCTTACTCCGTGCAATGCCCACTGAAATGGTCAGTTCACATTTTTCACTTTCATCTCCCTACTTGGAAGGGGATGATTCCCCAGAGTGGGGCAAGATGATGGGTTCTCTTTCAGCCATTGGAAGTTTCCTGCTCTTGAGTCTTTCAGCCTGAGTTTTCTACAGATGACCTAGGATGCTAAAGAGATGTTTAGGTGTCTCCTAGGTAGAAGGGAGAGTGTCTTGGGATGCAAATTGCCATTTCAACTTCAGATCTCAGTGAAGAAGGAAGTTGTCTTTGAAGGGTTTTCATGTGTTGGGCTGGGCTACAGAGTCAAGGAGAAAGACCACTGCTGGTAGTGGAGGTGTGGATTAACCCGGCCGGCAGCTAAACACTACACAGCCGTTCCCTCCCGCACCCCCCTCCCTCTCTGGGAGAAGAAGTTCTTTACTCAGAGGGTGATGAGCCACTGGAACAGACTGCCCAGAGAGGCTGTGGATCCCCCCTCACTGGAAGGGTTCAAGGCATTGATATTTCTTTCCTCTGCACTTCCAAATAGCATTTAATTCTTTTGTTTTGGTATCACCTTTCCCCCTCCCTCATCCCTTTTCCCTTTTTTCCATTTAGTTGATTTGTTTAATTAATAAGAATATTTCCTTAGTAAGGAAATATTCTCAGGCTGCTGGCACAAACGTGTCCTCACGAGCAGCACCAGCGCTTGGGCTGCTTCTCCTGGCCTCCCCCACCCCACTGCACTGACTCTTTGTCTCTGCTGGGCCCCACTTTCCACACCCAAATGTGTCCCTTGGCTGTCAGTGCCCTCTCCCCTGCCCCATGGCATGACAGATCCATGGGTGGGACACGTTACCCTTAGGTGTTGTAGTGCTTGTTTCCTTTTGATGGCACTAAACGTTCCTTCACCAATGGTCTAGATCCTTCTTCATTTCAGGTCACATCTCAAAGACCTTCACTCTGCACTCTGGTTGTGTCCTAGCTCTTTGAAGTTTCCTGTTCTTGAGTCTTGCAGCCTGAATTTGCTGCAGATGACCCAGGATGGTAAATGGATGTTCAGCTGTCTACTAGGAACAAAGGAGAGTATGTTGGGTTCCCAAGGGCCATTTCCACTTTGGGTCTCAGGAATTCACGGAAGAAGGGGTGTGTCCTTGAAGGGGTTTGTGAGCTGGGTTGCACTGTAGTTGCAAGGATAAAGACACTGCTGGCAGTGGAGGTGTCCTGGGAACTCCATCTGTCTCCACCTGAATCCTCCAAAGGGTTCTGGTCTCCTGCAGGTACCTTTGGAGAGATGCCAGACCATGGAAGTACCTCAAACACAATGGGGACGCTGGTGGCTTCCCCTGACTGCTTATGGTCAGACAGCAAAGCTCTGCC
>NW_023306597.1:0-1343 GCF_011077185.1 Oxyura jamaicensis
TCCAAATTCCTCAATGACAATGAACAAACCCCCACTAATTTATCACAAAGCCAGCCAGAAAATCTTTGCATTTGATTGGACAAGCCCTAAGAGTGGGTGTAAAACACAGCTCACATGGACAAGGTTGCCTCAGGAATTTAAGAACTCACCCACCTTGTTCGGAGAACTACTTGCAAAGGACTTGGAGACCTGGGAAGCCCCATCAGGAGAAGGAAGGAAGGCTGTTGCAGTATGTAGATGACCTCCTCATAACCACCCAGACAGAAGCAGCATGTGTGGCCTGGACGGGGATTGCCCTGGGAATACTAGCACAGGACCTGGGCCCATATCGAAGGACAGTTGCTTATTTTTCTAAGCAGCTGGATGCCGCTGCCAAAGGATGGCCAGGATGCCTCAGAGCTGTTGCAGCAATGGTGCTAAACATCGAGGAGGCACGCAAGTTCACCTTGGGCCAGAAAATAACTGTGCTAGTGTCTCACACGGTGTCTGCGGTGCTGGAAGTGAAAGGCGGTCACTGGCTTTCCCTACAAAGGTTCTTGAAATACCAAGAAGGCACACCAGAAGGTGAGCTCAGAATTGGCGGAAGGACATGATCTGGCGGACAGAGAGGCAAAAGAAGCAGCAGAAAATGAGGTAGCAACTGAGGGAGCCCTGGCTCCAGACAGGCAGATTCCCCTTGAAGGTAAGCCTGTATATAACAAAAAGGATAGAAAATTAATCGAAAGTCAAAAGGGAAAATATAACCAAGAGGGATGGGCTATTACCAAAGAAGGGAAGGTGAAGCTAGTCATCCCCTCCAATTTATTGTGGTCCCCGGTAAAGGAAAAACACCGGAGGACACATTGAGGAATAGACGCTTTGTATAACTATCTAATTTGAAAAATTATTGCCAAGAACTTATATGCTACCATCATTCAAATAACTTAATGTGATCTTTGTCTCCAGACTAACCCCCAAAATACCCCCAAACCAAAACTGGGTCAAATTGGAAAAGGCCATGGGCCTGGGCAACAGTGATAAAGTGACTTTTCTGAACTTCCAAGAAAAGGGGGGTCTCATACTGATAAAAAGGGAGGATGCCGATAGACCCCAGGCAGTAGGACCAAATAAGGTATTATCAGGAAGTGTTCAGAGAATCCAGCCTGTAAAATTACTACAGTATCGGAAAACAATCAGCCAAATGGTTAATCCCAGCTAACAACACTAGGTGGGTTTGTTTGTCTGTAGGGGTAACTCCTTGTCTGTCGCTAAAACTTTTCAATGCGTCTCATGATTTTTGTGTACAGGTAATAATTATACCAAGAATCTTATATCACCCTGAAGAGTATATGTATACCCAACAC
>NW_023306598.1:0-1130 GCF_011077185.1 Oxyura jamaicensis
GGGTAACTACTGTTGATTTTTCAACATCCCCATCTTCATCCTCCTGCATCCCTGATGGCCCAGCCTCGTCTTCTCCATACCTAAACCTAGCAGAAGACTCTCTGCTGAAGGGAACGAACGACATGACTCCAGGCTGGTGCGTAGCTGAAGCACTTTATTTTCTAACCCATCTACTTATATAGGCTTAGCGTATCTACATGCTTTTATCACACAACTTGGCAAAGTTTGCTCGTTAGCCGTTATTATTTTTCACAAGGCGATCGCAAAGCAGCCCTATCTCCTTTCCGTGTACCGATGAGCAACAGGCCAGACTGCACCTGTTGTTTTTGACCTTCTTGTCTCCCAATTATACCTCCTTTATCTTCAGGCTATGTGACTTTCGCCTCATTCTGCATTTTCCTTTTCTCACTTCATCTCTGTGTCTAACATACTCCACATACTTTCTGACCGATTTCCCACAATTCCCCCTCTTTTTATTTCTAACAGCCAAGCTGATTGCATTGAGCGCAAAAGCATTCTTTGTAAGCATTGAAACAAGCACAGTACAACTAGCAACAGGGTGAAAGTCACATGCAGAATTACGATTGTAATATAGCGCGCCTATTAGAATCTACATCAGTCAACAAGCCACTAAGCGCTAGGGATGGTGCTTCGCCACGATGCTGCTTCTCACTCACACAGCACAATCACACAATCACACAAAGAGGCCTCTTGCACTTTTCATTCATACCACAAGAAAATATCACTTAAAATAATTTGTCCGCGGCTTCAGGAGGTCTTTGTCTACTCCTGTGGTGAGCGGCTGAGAGTGGAGACCCCTCCGAGGAAAATGCTCGGGGTGCACCTAGGGGCATCCGTTCCACAGTCGATCCCACAGCCGAGCAGAGCTGCTCCTGGCACAAGGAACAATGCTATTATAGTTTTGTATAATTACACCAAAGAGATGCATTGCGATTAGGAGTGAGTGTGACATTGACAATTTGTTTCCTGGTTTGGTTTTTGCCCATGTAATTGAACCTTACACATGATGTGGCTGTTACACTTCCCAGGATATCTAATTCCTGTGGCTCTAGGGGCGCTCCCGGCAAGTAGACAGTCCAATCTTTGTTATCTGCCAGGATCCCCACCAG
>NW_023306599.1:0-5773 GCF_011077185.1 Oxyura jamaicensis
AGAGGACCAAGGAGTTTTTTTAGGAAACTGCAGATTTTTGCATGGGATGCTGCGCAAGCCTCTGATATCCAGCAAAGAGATCCACCAAATAAGGAGAAAGGGGGAGTTGAAGGACGACCGAAGGACAAAGCCTGGGAGGAAGACTATGAGCCTTCAGCACAAGAGACCCCCAGAAAGACCACCAGAGACTGATACCATGCGTCCAGAGAGGGTTTGGATTCTGGGAACTAATTATAATAACCCCGCCTTTTCTAGGAATAGTGATGAATATGTATTAGTCTAGGAGCATAAAAATCAACCACCTGATGTAACAGGTGTGCGTCCTGGTAGAGCAGAGACTCCTGGTGCACCCAGCGCTGTTTGCTTGCCTCTATTCGCTTAATAAATCACAAACGTTAATTAGAATCCTATTTGGGACTCATCACAATTTATCACAATTGGGGGCTCGTCCAGGATGGTCTTGGTTCCTGAATTCTGACTTGATCTAGGAGGGGCGCCCAACCATTTGGTGGCTCCTGTTCGAGTCAGGTCGGGACTAACACCATCCTGAACCTGAAGCAAGCAAAGAATTTGATTTTTTTATGAGCTCCCTTGCAGGCTGCAGCATTGTATTTTACCCGTAATTCTGCACGCAAAGATACGAACGAAAATGACGGAGTCGTAAGAATTTAAAGTGTATACCGTTTGGTTGGGTGGGATTCGGTTGCCTGTGTGTGTAAGAGTGTGATTGAGACAGAACTTAGCTCCAAAGCGAGTGCAGAGGTCTTCTAACCGCAGTTCCAATCTCCCGCGAGGGACTTGGCCGGTGAAGGACCAAAGCGATTCCTATAGGATTCGTGGGTGGGTGATAGGTCCTAAACCCCCTGCAAGACACTCTTACTGGGTAACCAAGGGCTGTAGGAATTGCCACAGTAAAATTCCTAGATGGGTCAGACAAAATTGAAGACCCGGGACCAGAGAAAAGGGAGCAAATTAAAAATGGTTCAGTACTATATGATAGAATGGCCAAATCGGGATATGCAATAATTAATAAGGACCTAGAACCTGTGGAATCAGGACCTTTGAGTCCATCACGGTCAGCTCAGGCTCATGAGCTGTATGCTCTATGTAGGGCCCTGGAACTATTAAAGGGGAAAAGTGGGGCTATATTTACAGCACATTGAACTGAATGAACTCCCCATGCCTGAATCACCACCAGAAAGCAGTGTTGTACAACAAAAACTGGAAGTTTCTCCAAAGATGTTGCCATTAAATTAATAATATTAATTAATAAAATATAATTAATTAAAAAAAAGTACTCATCTACTGCCATGAAATACTGTTACTATCTGTTGTGGTTTAACCTGGCTGGCAGCTAAACACCACACAGCCGTTCGCTCACCCTCCCCCCTCCCTCTCTGGGATGGGGGAGAGAAATGGGAAAGTGAAGCCTGTGAGTTGAGATAAAGACAGTTTATTAAGACAGAAAATAATAATAATAATAATAATATGTACAAACAAGTGATGCACAATGCAATTGCTCACCACCCGCTGACTGATGCCCAGCCCAACCCCGAGCAGCCGGCCCTCCACCCCGGCTAGCCACCCCTATATATTGTTCAGCATGACGTCAGATGGTATGGAATACCCCTTTGGCCAGTTTGGGTCAGCCGTCCTGGGTCTGTCCCCTCCCAGCTCTTACTGCACACCCAGCCTGCCCGCTGGCAGGACAGAGCGAGAAGCTGAAAAGTCCTTGGCTTAGTGTAAGCATTGCTCTGCAGCAATTAAAACATCAGCATGTTATCAGCACTCTTCTCACCCTAATCCAAAACATAGCACCCTACCAGCTACTGGGAGGAAAAATAGCTCTGTCCTAACTGAAACCAGGACACTATCAAACTTTATGTTCTAGTTTGGAGACAAAAAGGAATATAGTTAAGGCATGAGCATGTGACTGTTTCCTTAAGGTGGTGAGCTTTAATTCTATTCATGCTCAATCTCAGTGAGACATACTAGCATCCGTGTGGACCCATTCATTTTAATGTTGTAAAATCGTGGGTCAGATGATTCAAAGCCTTAATGTAAATGTACTCAAGTAGGGGAAAGGTGAATTGGTATCATTTATTTTAAAAAGTCATATGGTGGATTTGTTTGTTTGTTTGTTAAGTTTGTACTAATATAAAAATCACATGAGCACGCTTGTTGAAAAGTAAAAGTTATTTTTATGTAAGTGCATTTACTCTTTCTATTTTTGAACAAACAGAAGTATCAAATACTTGTTTAAATATTAAGTGGGTGTTTTGAGCCTGCAAATTTAATATTGGCTCTAAAATTCTGCTTTCATAAGTACCATTTATTATATCACTATATTTCTGATGTTTGCATAATCATAGAAGGACCTCAAAACTTGAATACACAGACTGAAATATAAGCTGATAGCCTTGAATATGTCAGTGTGCTACACAGTGGCCTTTGAGGACTGTAATGATAACCCTTTTACATTACATTACAAAGTTAATGTTTTAGTCCTAAATTTTCAGGACCCCTTAGTACAGAAGAAAGCTTTATACAATTACTGATGTGAATTTCTCTAAAAATGTATAGTTTTGTGTCCAGCTGTATTATTTAAGTGTTCCTTTGTATCAATTTATGTATGTTTCTGTAGTGGTTTAACCCGGCTGGCAGCTACACACCACACAGCCGTTCGCTCATCCTCCCCCCTCTCTGGGATGGGGGAGAGAAAGAAGAAAAACTGAAGCCTGTGGGTTGAGATAGAGACAGTTTATTGGGACAGAAAATAATAATAATGATGTGCACAGAGCGGGTGATGCACGGTGCAGTTGCTTGCTACCCGCTGACCGATGCCCAGCCTGTCCCCAGGTGGCCGGCCCCCCCCACCCCGGCTAGCCACCCCTATGCATTGTTTAGCATGACATCAGATGGTATGGAATACCCCTTTGGCCAGTTTGGGTCTGCTGTCCTGGGTCTGTCCCCTCCCAGCTCTTGCTGCACCCAGCTCCTGCTGTACCCCCAGCCTGCCTGCTGGCAGGACAGAGAGAGGAGCTGAAAAGTCCTTGGCTTACTGTAAGCACTGCTCTGCAGCAATTAAAACATCAGTGTGTTATCAACATTAGTCTCATTCTAAATCCAAAACATAGCACTCTACCAGCTACTGGGAGGAAAATTAATTCTATCCTAACTAAACCAGGACAGCTTCTAAAACAAAGAAGGGAGAGTAGGGGTGTGAACCCTAGGAAAAGATAGATAAAGTTTGCTATGTTCTTAAATTTTTTAAATCGATGGACAGAGGAAGGTCCTTGCATCTGTCCGTGCAGGAGAAAAAGCGACAGACAGATCTAGGAGACAGATCTGGGAGAAACTCAGGTAAAGGAAGAGCACAAGTCATGGAAAAATAAATAATATAAATAAATAAAAATAAAAAATTACTGCAC
The DNA here is from genome assembly GCF_011077185.1 of Oxyura jamaicensis. Lineage (NCBI taxonomy): Eukaryota > Metazoa > Chordata > Aves > Anseriformes > Anatidae > Oxyura > Oxyura jamaicensis. The sequence continues at coordinate 3,432 of NW_023306599.1, forward strand.
CAATTATTGGGAAAGGCCCTACACTCTAATAACTTGGGGGCCGAGGTTGTGCTTGTGTTTTAACAGAAGCCGGCCCTAGATGGGTGTCAGCACCATGAGTCTGTCCGGCCGTCTCATCATCTGCCTTAACATGATCACAGCACCCTCCTCTGTGGTTTGGACTCCAGCTCAAACAAAAAACAGCGTCTGGGAGTGTTCGGCTGGCATATGCAGGACCCACAAACAAGGACTCCAGGAGCTGGAGGGGCAGCCAGAGCCCCCCCTGCTTGGGCAGCACTCAGTACCTGCCTCTCCCAGGGATGTGGTTACAAAGTTTGTTAAAGATAGATTTAGTATGCCTGGTAGTTTTTCTCTGTGTTTTAGTTTGTGTTAATCATGCTTTTTTATGTTAAAGAAGGGGGAGATGTGGGAGTGTGGCCATGGGGGTCGACAAGCCCCATGGCTGGTGATAACATCAGGAATGTAAAGAGTTTGGAGGAGGGAACAAAGAGGGGTGATTCAGGAAATGCCTTGCTGTTTTGGGTTGCTTGTTCTCCAGAACAGTGGTAAAAATGTTATTAGAACACTTAATACCTAGATATGGGATAATCCAGTACATTGATTCTGATCAGGGCACACACTTCTGAAATAATAAATTTATTATGTCAATTATTAGGTATTCAGTGGGAATACCACACTCCGTGGCACCCACAAAGCTCGGGGAAAGTAGAAAGAATGAATCAAACAATAAAACAACAATTGGCTAAGTTAGTGATCGAGACAAATGCCCTGGACGAAATGCTTACCATTGGCACTTTTAAACATTAGAACTAAACTACACACTGAGACTGGATTATCACCATATGAAATGTTATATGGCATGCCTTATTCTCAAGGGATGCCCTTAGGGAACAATGTAGTTGAGGATCGTAGTATCCAGAAATATATAATTACCATTGGTAGAAGATTAAAAGAGCTAAGAGAAACTGGGATGATGGCTCAGACACCACTTTTAGGATTTGCGATTCACCAGTTAAAACCAGGAGATAGGGTTCTAATAAAAACATGGAAAGAAGAAAGCTTATCTCCCCTCTGGGAAGGACCTTTTCTTGTTTTATTAAAAAGAAAACAGCTGATATTTATTAACTGTTATCTATTAGCTGTTATCTATTAACAAGGAAACAGCTGTGAGAACTGCTGAAAAAGGATGGACACGTGTCATGAGTAAAAGGTCCAGTGGAAGAGTAGAAAGTAACATCGGAACCAGGAGAAACTAAACTATCAGATAGACTTGAAGAAGCCTTCATCAGAGTATAAGCTAGTTGCTGTGGGAATTTTATTGTAATTACTCCTTTATTGTAATTACTCCAAATTTATTGTAATTGCTTCTGTAAAATTAGTAAACAAAGAACTTCTTGAATAGATACCTATTAAGGGGAGAGATTTATCAATAACAGGGATCAGTTAAGCGTTATCCCCTGAAGGTACCGAGAAGGTACATCTGCAGTGTACACCCCTTTAAGTTTAGGGAAGAGGGCAAGACCGGATAGGGAACTGGTGCTGCTGCTGGGAAGGTCTGCCAAGGGCTGCAACCCCTTCGGGCTGTGACCGCCGAGCACTATGGCCCTTACCGGACCTCTTCTAGTCCTACCTGGGGTCAGTTTCTTGGCCCAAGCTACGGCCAACAGCTGCAGTCAACTACTAGAAAAGGATGCTTGAGCTCCCAGACATTGGTGTATCATACTGTCTATGACTGTAAAGGCCAGAAAAGAGGAAGCTGCATTTGTAACCTAACTCAGTATGCTCTATGCAGAGAAATTAATTGGAACAAGTGAAATTGTAACCACCCTGAATACCTCAGTGTCAATAACCTTTGATGCCTGTGATATTATAGATGAAGACCCATATACTGATTGCAGAAGCCTGAGCTGGAAGAGATATAGTAACCAGCCCAAGTACATTTGTCCTAGAAAGGGTGGAACAGTGGCTTCTACGTGTTACACTGATTGGATAAGAGATTATCCATGGGACCGGAGTTATCATTACTGCGGACCCTCAAATTAGGGTTGTGCTTGTTGGAGTACGGATCCTGGGGCTATAGGACCCCAATAGATATGCTTAATAGAATAATTAGGTTGCAAGCTGTAGTATAAATAGTTGAGAATAAAACCGGAGATGCACTTGGATTAATTGCAAAACAAAATACCAAGATGAGAACTGCTTTGTATCAAAATTGCTTAGCTTTAGATTATTTGCTAGCACAAGAAGGAGGAGTCTGTGGAAAATTTAACCTTAAGTAACTGCTGTTTAGATATTGATGATGAAGGAAAAGCTGTGAATGAACTTGTAAAAAGAAATGAAGA
>NW_023306600.1:0-1540 GCF_011077185.1 Oxyura jamaicensis
CTGCAAAATCCTAAAAAACTGGTAGAATGCTTGCAAAAAGAGTGTCATGACTCTGGCAGTTCCAAAGTGACGCAACTCACTGTAGCATGCTGGGGCCTGGCCTATGCCTATCGAGCTGCAATTGATGCTACTATGAACCGAGGGACAGACCCTGCAGCCGCCCCAGCTCCAGCTCCTGCTCCTGCAGCCGCTCCAGCTGATGCTCCTGCAGCCGCTCCTGTAGCCACCCCAGCTCCTGCTCCTGCAGCCGCTCCAGGTCCTGCTCCTGCAGCCGCTCCTGCAGCCACCCCAGCTCCTGCTCCTGCAGCTGCTCCAGCTCCTGCTCCTGCAGCTCCAGCTCCTGCAGCTGCTCCAGCTCCTGCAGCTCCAGCTCCAGCTCCTGTAGCTGTTCCAGCTCCAGCTCCTGCAGCCGCTCCAGCTCCTGTGGCTCAGCCAGAGAAACGAGCCGTAGCAGTGCAAGTTGCCCCTGCAGAGGGTGTTCCCACCCCTGTGGCAGACCCTGTGGTTGGGTCAGAGAAACGAGCTGTAGCAGTACAAGTTGCCCCTGTAGACAAGGTGAAAAAATGGTATAGAGACTCAGGTCGTTTAGAACGCAGAGAGTCTTCTGCTAGGTCTACGTGTAGAGAAGACGAGGTCGGACTATCAGAGGAGCAGAAGGATGAAGATGGGGATGTTGAAAAATCAACAGTAGTTACCCGAAACCTATACCAGCGTGAGCTACGAGATGTGCGAAAAGATTTTGGTCGCTGCATAGGTGAGCAGCTTGTCACCTGGCTGCTCCGGTGCTGGGATACTGGAGCCAATTGTGTGGAATTAGAGGGCAAGGAAGCCAGGCGGCTGGGATCCCTTGCTAGAGATGCAGGCATTGACAAAGCAATTGGAGATGGAGCACGATCTCACAGCCTCTGGAGGCGTCTCCTGTATGCTGTAAGGGAAAGGTTTCCCTACAAGGAAGAACTTGTATGTCTGCCAGGCAAGTGGACCACTATGGAGAAGGGAATCCAGTACCTGAGGGAATTAGCCGTACGGGAGGTGATTTATGAGGACCCAGACAATGGACCCACAGATCCAGATGGACCCACAGATCCAGATGAAGTCAGGTGTACACGACCCATGTGGCGGAAGTTTGTACGGAGTGCACCATCATCATATGCCAGCTCATTGGCAATAATGGCCTGGAAAGAGGATGAGGAACCCACAGTGGGTGATGTGGCTAAACAACTCCGGCAGTACGAAGAAAGCCTCTCCTCTTCCCTACAGGCCTGCGTCTCGGCTGTGGAGAAACTTTCTGAAAGCGTCCATCAACTAAAAGAGAATACTTTGGAGAAACTCTCTGAAGAGGTCCACCACCTTAAAGAGAGTTTATTTTCCTCCCCTCCTGTACAAACCAATGTCTCTGCTATTAGGGGTAAGCGCTCATCCGTGCAAGGAAGACGATATGGTGGATACACACCTCGGGCCATCCTGTGGTTTTACCTACGTGACCATGGAGAGGACATGAGAAAATGGGATGGAAAATCCACCGCGACCCTAGAGGCAC
>NW_023306601.1:0-2685 GCF_011077185.1 Oxyura jamaicensis
GAACCCATGCTAACTACTCCTGATCACCTTCTTCTCCTACATTTTCTTGGAGATGACCTCCAGGATGAGCTCTTCCATCACCTTTTGAGGGATGGAGGTGAGGTGACCAGCCTGTAGTTGCCTGGGTCCTCCTTCTTGCCCTTTTGGAAGACCAGCATGACATGATCTTGCTTCCAGTCTTCAGGCACCTTTCATGTTCTCCATGACCTTTCAAAGATGATGGAGAGTGGGCCAGCTGTAACATCCGCCAGCTCCCTCAGCACTCATGGATGATGTATCCCATGGAGGTCCATGGATTTGTGGGTGTCAAGTTTGCCTAAGAGATCTGACCCGATCCTCTTCAACCAAGGGAAATGCCTTGTTTCTCCAGATTTCCTCCCTTGTCCCTAAAGTCAGAGATTCTAGAGGGCTGGTCTTAGCAGTGAAGACTGAAGAAGGCATTCACTAATTCTGCCTTCTCCGTATCCTTTGTCACCGGGGCACCCATCTCATTAAGGAGTGGGCCCACGTTTTCCTTTGTCTTCCTTCTGCTATTGATATATTTGAAAAAGACCTTTTTGCTATCCTTGACAGCCCTTGCAAGGTTTAACTCCAAATGGGCCTTGGACTTCCCTGTCACTTCCCTGCATCATTGGACAATGTCCCGATATTCTTCCCAAGTGGCTTGCCCCTTTTTCCACACCGTGTATACTTCCTTCTTCCATTTAAGTCAATCCAGGATCTCCTTGATCATCCAAGCAGGTCTGTCACAACAGAAGTGTCCTGTGTGAGACCAGGCAAGGTAGACAACTATTTGATGTTCTCTGTATTCAAGGCAGTTATGCCAACAGCCCTCTGGTACCCTTTTGTTTACTTGTTTACCCTTGGAAAAAGCCAGAAACACAGTCTGGAGGCATGTCATTAGGGTTACCCAATGATGTTCAAATTACTCAAGAGCTATCATGACTGGCCCGAAAGAAAGAAGGGGAAGGTGCCATGCCTTGTTCCCTCCACCAAGTGGATTCATGAGTGTCGTACCAGTAGCACCTCAAATTATATGTATTGGTGCAGGTTTAGGGAAGGCATCACAAGCCCATATTTGCTTTTCTAGTGGTAACTTAGTAGTTTCTTGCAATATGTAGTTGCTTTACAGGTAGAGATTTGTAGCAATTTGATCAGTGTAATATTGATCTTAGTTGGTATAAGTCTTGTATTGTATACTAATCTGGAACTGGAGAATGTTATACCAGATAGCCACGCTGACTTCTTTGTTGCGTGTCCACGGCATGGCATTGAGTGATCAGTACCAAAGAAGTTGGGAATCTTTGCTGTGAATAAAAGAATTTACTAATATTTTAGAAAAGGGGGGACTGAAGCCAGGAATGAAAGAATGGGGCTTGCTTAATCCCATGAAAAAATAGATGTTGCTGAATTGTCTTTGCTTACTACTGTGCAAATTAACCGAAACAAGGAGTCTTGGGTCCCCTCACGAAGGATGGTTCCTGAGAGAAACGGGACTGTAGAAAGACATGAGTCTTGCCTTGCACAGCCACAGGCAGTACACTGCAGCACTTGCAGTGTCCCTCTGGCTTGTGCAGCCACTACCAGAGGCTGGGAGGCACCTCAGCCCTGCGGTGCCTCACCCTGCTCTGCCCTCCTCTGAGATGCTCCAAGGCATGAGGAGTGGGCACAGGGACCTCGGTTCAAGGAATCACATCCCAGAGCTGCATTCAGGTGGCTTTCCAGGGGACATTACTTGGCCTCATGACACTATTTGCCCCACTGGACTTCATAAGACTTGTAGGAATAGCTGATGGCCTTTGTGCTCCTTTGTGTTCATCTCTCTACATGCATATGATGTGTCTGCTGGCACCAAAAGCAAAGGGTTTCCCTTCCCATATCTACCATGCACCCACAGGGGGTCCTGCTCATCTGGGACATCCCATATCTCAGGAAGCATTTTCGAGGTGAGCATGTCTGCGCTGGCCTAGACTGCCACTTCTGCACCTTTTCCTCATGCAACCCACAATCCCCACAGCTCCGAGCTGATGGAGCTGCCTTGTAGAGTATTAAGAAAGAGCATGAAGCCAAGCAAATGACCCTAGTGCCTGAGATGTTTTACATTTTCAGTCATACACAAAAAATGGGCTAGGACTAGGGCTGATTTATGCTGTTGGAGTGTGGTTGTCAAACATTTTTGCTTTGACCTGGCCCGCAGCTCAGCACCACAGAGCAGTTAGCTCACACCCCGCAAAAGCTTATGTTTTGAGATAAGGGCATTTTAAAGGACTGAAAGGGAAGAGAATAATAATAATTATTAATATTATTATGTACAAAGCAAATTATGTACAAAGCAAATTGTGTACATGCACAGTGCAATTACTCATTACTGACTGATGTCCAGCCTGTCCCCAGCTGGTAGAACTTTGTGGTAACCATCTGCACCTGCTCTTCTTTGACCTTCAACAACTCTGCAAATGGAAGTGTCCTCCCAGATACTGGGCAAAGTTGACAACTCTTTGATATCCTCTGTCTCCAAGGCAGCTATGCCAAAACCCCACCTGTACCCTTTTGGATCTTTGAAATACCCTCTTGTGGGGAAGTCGATGTCAAGGATTCATAAATCAACATTCTTCTCCCTCCTTTCTTTTCTGGGTAGTACTTCTTTTCCATTCTAAGGAACCTGATTTTCACACCCATTGTTTT
>NW_023306602.1:0-2159 GCF_011077185.1 Oxyura jamaicensis
TTGTGTGTGGGGTTGCGTAAAGGTTCCCCAAGGGCATTGAGGTGTACGCAAATGCTTTTGCTGGGAGGACTTTTTGATGGGAGGAAATGGCGCCGTACCCTTTCACTCGTGTCCTTCTTGGGGTTCGGCTCATTTCCGAAGAGAGTAACATTTAGAGTTGTTTGGAAAGAGCAAAGGCGCAGAATCCTGTTGTGTGTGGGGTTGCGTAAAGGTTCCCCAATGGCATTGAGGTGTACCCAAATGCTTCTGATGGGAGCACTTTTTGATGGGAGAAAGTGGCGCCGTACCTGTTGTCTCGTGTCATTCTTCAGTTTCGGATCAGTGTTCCGATTAGGTTTAAGATTAAGGTAGTTTGGAAAGACTGAAGGCGCAGAGTCGTGTTGTGTGTGGGATGGTGTAAAGGCTCCCCAGGGGCATTGAGGTGTACCCACATGCTTCTCTTGGGAGCATTTATTATGGGAGAAAGTGGCGTCATACCTTGTCTCGTGTCCTTCTTAGGATTCGGCTCAGTGTTCCGATTAGAGTTAAGTTTAGAGTTGTTTGGAGAGAGCGAAGGCGCAGAGTCCTGTTGTGTGTGGGGTTGTGTAAAGGTTCCCCAATGGCATTGAGGTGTACCCAAATGCTTCTGCTGGGAGCATTTTTTCATGGGAGAAAGTGGCGCCGTACCTGTTCTCTTGTGTCCTTCTTAGGGTTCGGCTCAGTGTTCCGATCAGAGTTAAGTTTAGAGTTGTTTGGAGGGAGCGAAGGCGCAGAGTCCTGATGTGTGTGGCGTTCCGTAAAGGTTCCCCAAGGGCATTGATGTGTATCCAAATGTTTTTGCTGGGAGCATTTTTTGATGGGAGAAATTGGCACCGTACCTGTTTTCTCGTGTCCTTCTTAGGCTTCGGCTCACTGTTCCGATGAGAGATACGTTTAGATTTGTATGGAGAGAGCGAAGACGCAGAGTCCTGTTGTGTGTGGGGTTGCGTAAAGATTCCCCAGGGGCATTGAGGTGTACCCAAATGGTTTTGCTGGGAGCACTTTTTGATGGGAGAATGTGGCGTCGTACCTGTTGTCTCGTGGCCTTCTTCGGGTTCGGCTCAGTGTTCCGATTAAAGCCAAGCTTAAGGTTGTTTGGAAAGAGTGAACACGCAGAGTCCTGTTGTTTGTGGGGTTGCGTAAAGGTTCCCCAGGGGCATTGAGGTGTACCCAAATTCTTCTGCTGGCAGCAGATTTTAATGGGAGTAAGAGGCGCTGTACCTGTTGTCTCGTGTCCTTGTTAGGATTTGGCTCAGTGTTACGATCAGAGTTACGTTTAGAGTTGTTTGGAGAGAGCGAAGACGCAGAGTCGTGTTGTGTGTGGGGTTGCGTAAAGGTTCCCCAAGGGCATTGAGGTGTACGCAAATGCTTCCTCTGGGAGCACTTTTTGATGGGAGGAAGTGGCACCGTTCCTGTTCGCTCTTGTCCTTCTTAGGGTTCGGCTCAGTGTTCCGATGAGAGTTAGGTTTAGAGTTGTTTGGAGAGAGCGAAGACGCACAGTCCTGTTGTGTGTGGGGTTGCGTAAAGGTTCCCCAAGGGCATTGAGGTGTACCCAAATGCTTTTGCTGGGAGCACTTTTTGATGGGAGAAAGTTGCGCCGTACCTGTTCTCTCTTGTCCTTCTTAGGGTTCAGCTCATTTCCGACGAGAGTAACAGTTAGAGATGTTTGGAGAGAGCGAAGGCGCAGAGTCCTTTTTTGTGTGGGGTTGTGTAAATGTTCCCCAAGGGCATTGAGGTGTACGCAAATGCTTCTGCTGGGAGCATTTTTTGATGGGAGAAAGTGGCGCCGTACCTGTTCTCTCTTGTCCTCCTTAGGGTTCTGCTCAATTCCGACGCGAGTTAAATTTTGAGTTGTTTGGAGAGAGCGAAGGCGCAGAGTCCTTTTTTGTGTGGGGTTGCGTAAAGGTTCCCCAAGGGCATTGACGTGTATCCAAATGCTTTATTTGGGAGTACTTTTTGATTGTAGCAATTGGCACAGTACCGTTTCTCTTGTGTCCTTCTTAGGGTTCGGCTCAGTTTTCCGATTAGAGTGACGTTTAGAGTTGTTTGGAGAGTGCGAAGACGCAGAGTCCTGTTGTGTGTGGGGTTGCGTATAGGTTCCCCAAGGGAATTTAGGTGTACCCAAATGCTTTTGTTGGGAG
>NW_023306603.1:0-1017 GCF_011077185.1 Oxyura jamaicensis
CTTCCCTGTGCTGTCCCACACTTTCACCTCTTTCCTGGAAGTCTGCAGACACCCATTTCTGTCCACCACCTTGCTCTCATCCCAGCATTCCCATCATTTCACCCATGTCTCGTCAACCCTCCCCAGCTGATCCTTCAACCACAAAGCCATGGTGTGATCACAGACACTCTTTGGGTGACCTCTGGCACCACAACACTACCCTTAGTGGGACTTTTCTTCCTTCTCATGGTCAGTGCCAACCTTCCAGCGTACACTTATTAGCAGTTTTTTTCTCTTCTACTCTTTCCTACTACCAAAGAAAGCTCCATCAGGGTGGAAACCACTCCTAAAGGAGGCATCCCAACCCATCAGGCTCCTTGCAGCCTGTCACACAAGCAGACACAAGTCACCTCACCAGCATCTTCCAAGCCATGGGCCTGCTGCTGGCCTTGCAGCTTCTTGGCTAGACACAGCCAAGCCTTGTGCCTCCTGCTGTCCAGTCCCGGACTCAAGCAGAAGGGGCAGGCCAACCCATACTGGGGCCTTCTTTCTGTCTGGGTCCTCGTGGGTATGGAGGCAGAGGGGATCCCACACTCAGCATGCCAACCAGGTGCCTTCTGCTGGCCTACCAGGACCACTGGCAGATGGCAGCCCAAAAGTACAGATCCCAGGTATGAGTCAAGGGTGACCTGTCAGCTACTTCAGGCAGAAGTAACCTCACAGTCCCTTTCTGTGACACGTTCCTGCTGCTGCCCTATCAACTGCAGGGACAGAAGTGATTTCACAGTCACTGCCACAGTCACATTCCTCCTGCTGGGGCAGGAGATCCTGGGGCAGAGCTGAGCTCCTCAGAGCATTCCCACCCATCTCCTCCTTGTGGCCCACAAGCTGATCACATCCATGTCCCCTCACATTCATTTGGTGTTAGGGTTTGGGTTAGGGCTCTCAAGCAGTTTTCTAGTGTTAAGTAGACCATTTTAATGCTAGGCTTAAGGGCAGGGATCAGAGTGATTAAGAGAGTAAGAGCAAGGGGAAGGG
>NW_023306604.1:0-1026 GCF_011077185.1 Oxyura jamaicensis
CTGCCCACTCAGGCTGCTGGCACAAACGTGTCCTCACAAGCAGCACCAGCGCTTGGGCTGCTTCTCCTGGCCTCCCCCACCCCACTGCACTGACTCCTTGTCTCTGCTGGGCCCCACCTTCCACACCCAAATGTGTCCCTTGGCTCTCAGTGCACCTCCCCTGACCCATGGCATGACAGAGCCATGGCTGGGACACGTTACCCTTAGGTGTTGGAGTGCTTGTTTGCTTTTTGGATGGCACTAAATGTTCTTTCACCAAAGGTCTAGATCCTTCTTCATTTCAGGTCACATCTCAGTGTCCTTCAGTCTACTTTGAGTGTTTGCTTTATCTCATGGAGGAACTGGATTAGGTCTCCTTGATTAGTCTGAGGCCCAACACAAAGCCTTTTGCCTCCTGCCATGACAGCACAATTCAAATAACTTTCCCTTCCTCTGTGCATTGATCTGACGGCTCATCTCACATTTTTCACCTTCATACCCATAGTTGGAAGGGGATGGATTCCCCAAGGGGGGCGAGTTGATGGGCTGTGTCCCAGCTCTTTGAAGTTTCCTGTTCTTGAGTCTTGCAGCCTGAATTTGCTGCAGATGACCCAGGACGGTCAATGGATGTTCAGCTGTCTACTAGGAACAAAGGAGAGTATCTTGGGTTCCCAAGGGCCATTTCCACTTTGGGTCAGTCTCAGGAATTCACTGAAGAAGGGGTGTGTCCTTGAAGGGGTTTGTGTGCTGGGCTGGACTGTAGTTGCAAGGATAAAGACCACTGCTGGCAGTGGAAGTGCCTTGGGAACTCCATCTGTCTCCTCTTGAATCCCCCCAAAGGGTTCAGGTCTCCTGCAAGTACCTTTTGAGAGATGCCAGACCATGGAAGTACCTCAAACACAACGGCGTCTCTGGTGGCTTCCCCTGACTGCTTATGGTCAGACAGCAAAGCTCTGCCTCAATACCCAGGAACTTCATTAACAGGTAACAAATAAAGCAACTGCTCATCACTTCAAAGGATTCAATCCCTTCCATAAAATGTCACAC
>NW_023306605.1:0-2689 GCF_011077185.1 Oxyura jamaicensis
TCCAAAGAAGGACTTTTTAGGGGGAGTTTTGTGGGGGAAAAGCAAATGTGAGGTGTCCTTGTTCTAAGGAGGTCTCTGCAATGGCAGGGGAGGCAGTGAAGTGCCAGCAGGCAAAGGTCCGTAAGACTACACAGGAATTGAGGAGAACCATTCTGAAGCACTGTGGGCGACGTCTGGGGCAGCACTCCCCTGCCCTTTGTGCCCTTAGAGACACCCCATGGCCCTAGCAAGCCCTGCCCTGTGGTGCTGAGCCATCAGGGCAGATGGAAAGGGGCTCAGCAGCAGAGATCCCCCTGGAGTTGGGTCTGCTGCCCACCCTGAGCAGCACGGGCAGGGGGAGTCCTGCGGGGTTTCCAGGGCACCACAACCCCGTGGCTCTGCAGATCAGCACCGCCAGCTCGGGGTCCTCCTTTTGATAAACTGCTAGGCTGGGCTGGGCTGGGCTGGGGAGAGGCAGGGAGGGCAGGGAGAGGTGGGCAGGGGCTGGTCTGGGCTGGGCATTGCCCGGCAGAGGGCACCAGCAGTGTCAGGTAGTGGTGGGAGCATGCAGGGGAGGGCTCCCAGCAGGGCTTGGTGCTGCTGAGCCAGGGCTGGGGAAGGGAGCCCAGAGCTGCAGGGGCCAGGAGGCCGCTCTGGGCCCTTGCTGGCCTGGGCAGAGCAGGAAGGGGCCCAGGACATTCATCCCCTCAACGCAGGGCAGGGAGCTCAGCATGGTCCTTGCAGCCCCCTGCCCTGGGCCTGACTCTCCCCTTGGCCTCGGCCCCAGCCTTGTCTCTGCTGGCAGCAGCGCTCTTGGCATGTGCTTCCTGGCCTCCACTCACCTGCGCACAGCTGCTGCCCACTCAGGCTGATGGCACAAACATGTCCTCGCAAGCAGCACCACCGCTTGGGCTGCTTCTCCCGGCCTCCCCCACCCCACTGCACTGACTCCTTGTCTCTGCTGGGCCCCACCTTCCACACCCAAATGTGTCCCTTGGCTGTCAGTGCCCTCTCCCCTGCCCCATGAGATGACAGAGCCTTGGGTGGGACACCTTACCCTTAGGTGATGTAGTGCTTGTGTTTTTTTGATGACACTAAACCTTTATCCACCAATGGTCTATATCCTTCTTCATTTCAGGTCACATCTCAATGCCCTTCACTCTACACTCTGGTTGTGTCCAAGCTATTAGAAATTGCCTGTTCTTGAGTCTTGAAGCCTGAGTTTGCTGCAGATGACCCAGGACAGTTAATGGATTTTCAGCTGTCTAATAGGAACAAAGGAGAGTATCTTGGGACATCTCAGTGTCCTTCACTCTGTTTCGAGTGTTTGCTTTATCTCAGGGAGGAACTGGATTAGGTCTCCTTGATTAGTCTGAGGCCCAGAGCAAAGCCTTTTGCCTCCTGCCATGACAGCACAATTCAAATAACTTTCCTTTCCTCTGTGCATTGATCTGACGGGTCATCTCACATTTCTCACCTTCATACCCAGAGTTGGAAGGGGATGGATTCCCCAAGGGGGGCAAGTTGATGGGTTGTGTCCCAGCTCTTTGAAGTTTCCTGTTCTTGAGTCTTGCAGCCTGAATTTGCTGCAGATAACCCAGGACGGTCAATGGATGTTCAGCTGTCTCCTAGGAACAAAGGAGAGTATCTTGGGTTCCCAAGGGCCATTTCCACTTTGGGTCAGTCTCAGGAATTCACTGGAGAAGGGGTGTGTCCTTGAAGGGGTTTGTGTGCTGGGCTGCACTGTAGTTGCAAGGATAAAGACCACTGCTGGCAGTGGAGTTGCCCTGGGAACTCCATCTGTCTCCACTTGAATCCCAACAAAAGGTTCTGGTCTCCTACAGGTACCTTTGGAGAGATGCCAGACCATGGAAGTACCTCAAACACAACGGGGTCTCTGGTGGCTTCCCCTGACTGCTTATGGTCAGACAGCAAAGCTCTGCCTCAATACCCAGGAATTTCATTAGCACTTAACGAATAGAGGAACTGCTCATCACTTCAAAGGATTCAATCCCTTCCATAAAATGTCACACACTGCAGTTTCTACCAGGAAGAAATGTGAATTTTCAGGATGTATTTTCATTGCAGGAGAAGAAATCCTGGTGTTCACCTGTCCTTGCTTTGTCATCTCTTTGTCTATCATGGTGTGCTCCCCCATCTTCCAGGCACTGTTTAAAGAGTCCATGTGGAATGTCCCTTTCCACCTACCTGTCTGGGTACACAGACATGGTTTGTCCACTTCCCATAGTTTCCCTTCCCTTCCTCCTTCATCATTCAGACTGCTCTCACCGCCCCAGTGGCTGCTTCCAGTTTCAGGTAGAAGCAGCCCAGCTTGCCCATCTCTCAGCAGTCTGTCTATTTTGGTCCTTCTCAAGAACCTCATCATGACCATTGAATTCATAGGTTATGGATCAAGGCTTACGCTATTCTTTTTAATTTCCTGTCTATCAGTAGAAAATAATTCTTGTACAGTCATTCTTGTGGGAAGGTAAACCTCATAGGAGGCTTGCAAGTTTTTTTTGCCTTTTTATTAAAATAAACACACAATTTAAGATGGGAAAATATTTCTAATAGATTTTTTTGGAATATTCCTCTTAACTACACCATGAAAGCTCTCCAATTAGCTGTCCAAGCCTTGAAGTCTTAACAAAACTATGCAAGACATGTTAGGAGTTTCTTCATTTGAACGAGTTCCATGGTGTCTTTTGGT
>NW_023306606.1:0-1031 GCF_011077185.1 Oxyura jamaicensis
AGGAGCCAACAGAGGTGAGACAGCTACTCTGAGATCATGAAAGACATTAGAAAGCTGCCCAAAGAAGATGACTGATATGGGGAAGTCAGGAGAAGCCTGGCCAGGAGAGATGTGAGATATGGGGGAAGGAAGAGGAGCTTGGTCAGCTGAAGCTAATGATTTTGGAGAGGTAAGAATGTTCAGGTAATGTTGATCCCACCATAAAGCTTACTCAAAGCAGTCATGTGAGGCCCTTACCCTATTTGAACCAGCAACATTCATACCAAAATCTAAATGCCACTCCACACCCTGACAGGAATCCATTGCTCTAATGTTTGACCACAATATCCCTTGAAGCCCAAATTAGTCCATAACCCTTTTCCATTCCATTTCCTCTCCTGCTCACCCTGATCCCTGCCTTTCACACGAGCATTAAAATGCTCTGAGGTCTTCTTGCACACCTAAACAAAACCCTAATCCAAAGAGCTTGCCCATACTCTAACCACAGACTGACACCCCAAGCAGAACACCAAACCCTCCCACTAACATTTGCTTAGTCTCTAACCCAGAAAGGTTCACCGTAGTCCCTAATGCCATACATGAAAGCTAACATCCAAACCCTGTCCTCCTGGGCATTAACCTCGTCACATTCAACCACTCTCTTAAACGTAAACTTGAGGTTCTTGTTCCCTTGGAGAAAGATGGGAACCGTGAGGTTGCTGTGAAGCCACTTGGCATTCAGTGATGAAAGTGAGGGGCCATGGATGTGATCAGCTTGTGGGCCCCAAGGAGGAGATGGGTGGGAATGCTCTGATGAGCTCAGCTCTGCCTCAGGATCTCCTGCCCCAGCAGGAGGAATGTGACTGTGGCAGTGACTGTGAGGTCACTTGTGTCCCTGCAGTTCATAGGGCAGATGCAGGAAAGGGACTGTGAGGTAACTTCTTCCTGAAGCTGATAGGTCACACCTGACTCATACCTGGGATCTACCCTTTTCAGCTGGCATCTGCCAGTGGCCCTGGTAGGCCAGCAGAAGGCACCTGGTTGGCATGCTG
>NW_023306607.1:0-2000 GCF_011077185.1 Oxyura jamaicensis
GCCTAGCCAGGAGCTTGCCCCACGACCCCCTCCCATTCCCTACACACGCAACGAGTCTCTTCTGTACAGAATCACTGCGCCTTTGATGCTGGCAGGCAGCAAGCTGCCACCATTTCTCTGCCTCCTTCTCCTGTTGATTTTGCTCAGGAGGTCCTTTCTCATCGGTGCCAGCCTCCTGCCACCTTGGCTTTCTTCCTGTGTGTCAGGTGGGACCCTTGATGAGCCTGAAGAGGAGATGATGGGACAAGGAGCAATGGTTTGAATCTTAATGAAGGCTATATATTTAGATGAGATATGAGGAGGAAATTCTTTTCTTACCAGGGGGAGGAGTCCTTGGAAGAGGTTACTGCTGTGGTTTAACCCGGCCGGCAGCTAAACACCACACAGCCGTTTGCTCGGCCTCCCCACTCCCTCTCTGGGATGGGGGAGAGAAATGGGAAAGAGAAGCCTGTGGGTTGAGATAAAGGCAGTTTATTAAGATAGGAAATAATAATAATAATAATAATAATAAGAGTGTGTCCGAAACAAGTGATGCACAATACAATTGCTCACCACCCGCTGACCAATGCTCAGCCCATCCCCGAGCAGCCGGGGGAACTACAGGCCTGTAAGTCTGACCTCAGTGCTACGGAAAATCACGGAACAGATTATCTTGAGTACCATCACACAACATTTCCAGGACAACCAGGTGATCAGGCCCAGTCAGAAGGGGTTTATCAAACCAGGTCCTGCTTGACAAATCCGATCTCCTTCTAAGACAAGGTGATGAACTCAGGGGACAAGGGAAAGGCTGCGGATTTGGTCTACCTAGACCTCAGGAAGGCTTTTGAAATCATTTCCCACAGCATTCTCCTGGAATAACTGGCTGCTCAAGGCTTGGATGGGCGTATGCTTCTTTGGGTTCAAAACGGGATGGGTGGCTGGGCCCAAAGAGTCTTGGTTAATGGAGTTAAATTCATTTGGAGTCTGGCCACTGGTGATGTCTCCAAGGGCTCAGCTGTGGGGCCAGTTCCCTTCAATATCTTTATCATTCTGGATGATGGGATCGAGTGCCCCCTCAGGAAGTTCCTCATCTGACACCAAGTTAGGAGAGAGTGTTGGTCTGCTCAGTGGTAGGTGGGCTCTGCAGAGAGTCCTGGCTAGGCTGCACCCATGGGCCAAGGCCAACTGCATGAAGTTCATCAAGGCTATGTGTCAGGTCCTGCACTTGGGGTATGACAACCCCATGCAATGCTGGGGAGGAGCGTGTGGAAAACTGCCCAGCGGAAATGGCCTTGGGGTGTATTGGTTGATAGTCGGCTGAACATGAGCCAGCAGTGTGCTCAGGTTGCCACGAAGGCCACCAGCATCCTGGCTTGTATCAGTTATACTGTGGTCAGCAGAAGTAGGGAAGAGATGGTCCCTCTGTACACAGCCCTGATGAGGCCACACCTTGAGGACTGCATTCAGCCACTGGAACAGACTGCCCAGAGAGGTATTGGATCCCCCCTCCCTGCAAGTTTTGAAGGCCAGCTTGGATGGCGCTTTCAGCAACCCGGTCCAGTGGAAGGTGTCTCTGCCCATGGCAGAGGGCTTGGAATTTTATGATCTTTAAGGTCCTTTCCTACCCAAACCACACTGTGATTCCCTGATTCTGTAAACTCAAAATACAGCACCATTCCAGCTACTAGGAAGAAACCTTAAACCTATCCCAGCTAAGACTCAGACTATATCCACCCCTTATTCCATGCCATTGTTCCTATGTCATACCCAGGTCTGACACTTTCTAAATAATTATCAACACTTCTCCTCTCTTTTGATATGCACACAGAGATACCTTGCCCTTAGTCTATTTGTGTCCTGGTTTTGGTTAGGATTGAGTTAATTTGCATCCTAGTCTCATAGAATCGTAGAATGGCTTGGGTTGGAAGGGACCTTAAAGATCGTCTCACTGAACTCCCCCCCGATTGCACCCACTAGATCAGGTTGGCCAAGGCCCCATGCAGCCTGGCCTTGAACAC
>NW_023306608.1:0-2278 GCF_011077185.1 Oxyura jamaicensis
CAGTGGCCCTGGTAAGCCAAGCAGAAGGCACCTGGTTGGCATGCTGACTGTGGGATCCCCTCTGCCTCCATACCCACGAGGACCCAGACAGAAAGAAGGCCCCAGTATGGGTTGGCCTGCCCCTTCTGCTTGAGTCCGGGACTGGACAGCAGGAGGATCAAAGCTTGGCTGTGTCTAGCCAAGAAGCTGCAAGGCCAGCAGCAGGCCTATGGCTTGGAAGATGCTGGTGAGGTGACTTGTGTCTGGTAGGCTGAGAGGCCATAAGGAGCCTCATGGGTTGGGATGCCTCCTTTAGGAGTGGTTTCCACCCTGATGGAGCTTTCTTTGGTAGTAGAAAAGAGCAGGAGAGAAAAAAACTGCCACGAAGTGTACCTTGGAAGGTTTGCACTGGCCATGAGAAGGAAGAAATGTCCCACTAAGGGTCGTGCTGTGATGCCAGAGGTCACCCAAAGAGTGTCTGTGATCGGACCATGGCTTTGTGTTTCAAGGATCAGCTGGGGAGGGTTGACGAGACATTGGTAAAATGATGGAAATGCTGGGATGAGAGCAAGGTGGTGGACAGAGATGGGTGTGTGCAGACTTCCAGGAAAGAGGTGAAAGTGTGGGACAGCACAGGGAAGCCTGTAGAGGAGAAGGCAGAGGGTGCTGGCAAGAATGGCAGGCCCCAACAGCCCTCAGGTTTTTGTCCCTTTCTCTAGAGCTGATGAGGAGATGAGATGTAGGCATTGCAATGGGGCCTCTTTGCCTCCTTGCCACCCTGTGCAAATGGAGGTGTCATACCACTCTTCTTCTCATGGCATCACACTGCACACCACAGATGCCCAGGAAAAGCCCTGAGCCACACATGGGGTACAGGATCTCCCCTCCACTACCTGCTGGTAGGCCTTGGCCCTTCTGCTTCATCAAAGCAAACCAAGACATTTGGCAGCACAGTGCCTTTGCCTGTCTCTAATCATGGCCTCAATTAGCTGCACTACCAAGTCCCTGGGGTGGCTTGGTTAGTAACAGCCCTCAGTGGGGCCCATTAATACTCCAAGGCACTTCAACTTTTCCTTCTGCCTTGACTTTCTGAAGCAATTGCATCATTCTCCTCTCAGCACCTCAGCATCATCGCCTCAGCACCAAAAGACACCATGGAACTCGTTCAAATGAAGAAACTCCGAACATCTCTTGCATAGTTTTGTTCAAGACTTCAAGGCTTGTACAGCTAATTGGAGAGCTTTCATGGTGTAGTTAAGGAGGAAGATTTCAAAAAGCACCTCATAAAAATCTTTTCTCATCTTAAAGGATGCGCTTATTTGAATGTTGGTTTGGAGCCTTATTCCTTTATTGATTTGATCTCCCTTGGAGAGCTTTCTAGGGAGGAAAAGCAGACTCTTGAGGTCTGACACTGCAGAGACGACCTTGCTGCTCACCACCCCAGCCCTGACATTGCTCTCCTTGGCCACCTGGTGCTTGCTTCTCATTTCCTTACACCAGCCTTCACTCAAGTCTGCACAGCTGGATGTTACAGCCCCTTTGCATCAGCTCCTCCCTGCTTTCCTTAGAGCCCTGGCTGCACACAGGTGCAGAAGGGGTTCTCCTTTCGCCAACCAAGGAACATGCAGCTTTCATTTTTTTTTTTTTTAATATTTTTTTTTATTTTCTAATTAAAATGCAAACTTTTCATTTTGTATGCCTCCTGTGAGAAATATACAAGTATTTTATACTGATAGGCAGGAAATTAAAAAGAATAGCGTAAGCCTTGATCCATAACCTATGAATTCAATGGTCATGATGAGGTTCTTGAGAAGGACCAAAATAGACAGACTGCTGAGAGATGGGCAAGCTGGGCTGCTTCTACCTGAAACTGGAAGCAGCCACTCCGTTGGGGAGAGCGGTCTGAAGGATCAAGGAGGAAGGGGAGGGCAAACCAGGAGAACCATGGGAAGTGCCTAGGTCCAGACAGGCAGCTGGAAGGGGACATTCCACAGGGACTCTTTAATCAAGACCTGTGGATGTGCCTGGAAGATGGGGGAGCACACCATGATAGACAAAGCAATGACAAAGGAAGGACAGGTGAACACCAGAATTTCTTCTCCTGCAATGAAAATACATCCTGAAAATTCAAATTTTTTCCTGGTTGAAACTACATGGTGTGACATTTTATGGAAGGGATTGAATCCTTTGAAGTGATGAGCAGTTGCTCTATTCGTTAAGTGCTAATGAAAGTACTGGGTATTGAGGCAGAGCTTTGCTGTCTGACCATAAGCAGTCAGGGGAAGCCACCAGAGACCCC
>NW_023306609.1:0-1066 GCF_011077185.1 Oxyura jamaicensis
GGGGCCCAGCAGAGACAAGGAGTCAGGAGAGGCGAGGCGAGGCGAGGAGAGGAAAGAAGAGGAGAGGAGAGGCTGCATCTCCACCCCTCTCCCCAAAGGCATGTGATGGGCAGTGTGAGGCCATGAGAAGAACAGTGGTAGGCACAGTGGTAGTGGAACAGCTCCTCTGAGCTAGCTACGATTGTTCTCCAAGATGCCGAATATCCTTGGGATGTTCAGACCAGCATGGTGTTATTGATATGCCTCCTGAAAGCACTTCAGGTCTTGTTTAAGGGTAAACAACTACTTAGGAATGTCATGCAGAGATGTGTCCTGAGGAGGGATAGTTGTGAGTGGCAGGGAGTGTGGGAGGATAGGGGCAGGTTTCTAGAGCAGTGGGCACCTCCAGGGCTTTGGAAACTCACCCCTGAACAACTGCAAAATGCTCAAAAGCTGTTGGAATGCTTGAAAACAGGGGGTGGGGTGTGGTGTTGGAAGCAGACTGAAGGCATCACCGACTGCTCCTCCCTCAACACGGGAGAGCCTGATTTTGGAAGTGTGATTTGTGCTATCAGAGCATGGTTGTCAAACATGATGTTGTGCTTTAACCCGTCAGGCACTTCAGCACCACACAGCTGTTAGCTCAGTGCCCCTGCAACTCCATGCCTGTAACGCTCATGGGTTGAGAGAAATACAGTTTTAAAGGAAAGGAAAGGGAAATGTCAATAATAATAACAACAACAATAACAACGGTACTAGTTAGATGTACAAAGCAAGCAATGCACTATGGAATTTCTCACACCCAATGACTGATGCCCAGCCTGTTCCCAAGCAGCTGTCCCCATGACCCTGGCCAGCCTACAGTAGGATCCACTGTTCCAGTCCCTCAACATTTCTTTTAGGGTAGACCTAGCTTTCAGAAGGCTTTGGACTGTTTCCTTCCCTTTCTCAAATACTTTTTCTGCTCTGTTACCCCACATGATGAGATCATCAAGGGACTGCAGGTGTTCAGGAGCTTCCCCCTCCCAGGGTGGTCTGCGTCAGTCCATGGTAAGTGGCAGGGCTGTGTTTCCAGCCCTGGGACCAT
>NW_023306610.1:0-3287 GCF_011077185.1 Oxyura jamaicensis
TCGTCCAGATCATCGATGAAGATGTTAAAGAGGACTGGCCCCAGTACAGAGCCCTGGGGGACTCCACTAGTGACCGGCCTCCAACTGGATTTGACTCCATTCACCACAACTCTCTGGACCCGGCCATCCAGCCAGCTATTAACCCAACAAAGTGTACGCCAGTCCAAGCCATGAGCAGCCAGTTTCCTGAGGAGAATGCTGTGGGGAACGGTGTCAAATGCCTTACTGAAGTCAAGGTAGACCACGTCCACAGCCTTTCCCTCATCCACTAAGCATGTCACCTTGTCATAGAAGGAGATCAGGTTCGTCAAGCAGGACCTGCCCTTCATAAACCCATGCTGACTAGGCCTGATCGCCTGCTTGCCCTGCAACTGCCGCATGATGACACCCAAGATAACCTGCTCCATGAGCTTCCCTGGCACTGATGTTAAACTAACAGGCCTATAGTTCCCCGGGTCTACCCTCTGGCCCTTCTTGTAGATGGGCGTCATGTTTGCTATCTGCCAGTCAAGTGGGACCTCCCCCGATAGCCAGGACTGCCGATAAATGATGGAAAGCGGCTTGGCCAGCTCCTCCACCAGTTCTCTCAGTACCCTCGGGTGGATCCCATCCGGCCCCATCGACTTGCGTACATCCAAATGCTGTAGCAGGTCGCCAACCATTTCCTCGTGGATTGTGGGGGCCACATTCTGCTCCCCATCCCCTTCCACCAGCTCAGGGTACTGGGCGTCCAGAGAACAACTGGTTTTGCTGTTAAAGACTGAGGCAAAGAAGGTGTTAAACACCTCAGCTTTTTCCTCATCTCTGATTACTAAGTTTCCCCCCACATCCAGTAGAGGGTGGAGATTCTCCTTAGTCCTCCTTTTGGTATTGATGTATTTATAAAAACATTTTTTGTTGTCCTTAACAGCAGTGGCCAGATTGAGCTCCAGATGAGCTTTGGCCTTTCTGATTTTGTCCCTGCACCGCCTCGCAGCATCCTTGTAGTCCCCCTGAGTGGCCCGCCCTCTTTTCCAAAGACTATAAACCCTCTTTTTTTCTCCTAAGCTCGAGCCACAGCTCTCTGTTCAGCCAGGCTGGTCTTCTTCCGCACCGGCTTGTCTTTGGGCACGTGGGGACAGACTGCTCCTGAGCCATTAAGATTTCTTTCTTGAAGAGCGCCCAACCTTCCTGGGCTCCTCTGTCTTTCAGAACCGCCTCCCAAGGGACTCTGCCAACCAGTGTCTTGAACAGCTCAAAGTCAGCCCTCCAGAAGTCCAAGACAGTGGTCTTACTGATCCCCTTCCTGACTTCGCCAAGTATCGAGAACTCTACCATTTTGTGGTCACTCTGCCCGAGACAGCCCCCGACCAGCACGTCTCCCACCTGTCCTTCTCTGTTAGTGAACAGAAGGTCTAGCGGGGCACCTCCCCTGGTAGGCTCGCCAACCAGCTGCGTCAGGAAGTTATCTTCCACGCTCTCCAGAAACCTCCTGGACTGCTTTCTCTGGGCTGTGTTGTGCTTCCAGGATATGTCTGGGAAGTTAAAGTCCCCCACAAGAACAAGCGCTGACGATTTCGCAACTTCTGCCAGCTGCCTGTAGAACTCCTCATCTGTCCCCTCATCCTGGTTTGGCGGTCTATAACAGACCCCCACCAGGATGCTTCCCTTGTTGGCCTTTCTGCTGATCCTAACCCATAGTGACTCCACCTTGTCATTCCCAGCCTCAAGTTCGATGACGTCAAAACACTCTCTAATATAGAGAGCCACTCCACCACCCCTTCCGTGCTGCCTGCCCCTTCTGAAGAGCCTATAGCCAGTCATGGTAGCACTCCAGTCATGAGAGTGGTCCCACCACGTTTCCGTGATGGCAACCAAGTCATAGCCTGCATGCTGAGCAATGGCTTCCAGCTCCTCCTGCTTGTTGCCCATGCTGCGTGCATTAGTGTAAATGCACTTCAGCTGGGCCTTAGCCTTCTCCCCCAGCCTTGCCACTGTTCCCCCTGGCACACCTCCAACAGGCTTTGTTTCATCCCCGCCCCCCTTCTCACCTAGTTTAAAGCCCTGTCAATGAGCCCTGCCAGCTCCTGGGCCAGGATCCGTTTTCCCCTTGCGGACAGTTGGGACCTATCTGTGGCCATCAGGCCAGGTGCCGAGTAGAGCGCCCCGTGGTCAAAGAACCCAAAACTTCTGTGTTGGCACCAGCCTCTGAGCCATGCGTTTACCAGGTGGGCTTTTCGTGTCCTCTCTGAACCATTCCCTGCCACTGTAGGAATGGATGAAAACACCACCTGCATTCCTGCTCCGTCCACTAACCATACCAGCCCCCTAAAGTCCCGTTTGTTAGCCCTCAGGCTTCTCTCATCAATGTTATCACTGCCAGCCTGGACTATCAGTAGTGGGTAGTACTCGGAGGGGCAAACCAGGTTGGGAAGCTTTCTGGCGACATCCCTGACCCTGGCCCCAGGGAGGCAGCAGACTTCCCTGCGGGTAGGGTCAGGCTGACAGATAGGGCCCTCCATTCCTCTGAGAAGGGAGTCACCCACAATGATCACCCTTCTTTCCTTCTTGGTGGGAGCAGTCTTGAGGCGTGGAGCAGACTTCCTCGCCCTGGGCTTCCTGGTTAACTTTTCTGCCACACCCTCCTCCACCGCTCTCTCGAGCTCCACGGCCTCAAACCTCTTGCATAAGGGCACCTGGGAAGGTGGGGCAGGCGGTGGGGGGAGTTTCCTGCAACGCCGAGCAGGGACCTCTCTCCTTTCCTCCTCAACTCCTAGGTCCCCTCTCTCTGCCCGACAGTGACCGGGCAGGGGGTCCACCCCCATCTGGGGAGTCTCACCCCGGTGCCTCTCCTTCAGGCCCTGCAGGGAGTTGCTCCACAAGTCAATGCTTAACTGATTCCTGTTATTGATAAGTCTTTTCCCTTAATAGGTATCTGTTCAAGAGTTTCTCTGTTTACTAATTTTACAGGAGTAATTACAATAAAATTCCCACAGCAACTTAACTTATACTCTTTGATGAAGGGTTCTACAAGTCTGTCTGATAGTTAGTTTAGTTTCTCCTGATTCCGATGTTACTTTCCACTCTTCCACTGGACCTTTTACTCACAACACGTGTCCATCCTTTTTCAGCAGTTCTCACAGCTGTTTCCTTGTTAATAGGTAACAGCTAATAGATAACAGTTAATAAATATTGGTTGTTTTCTTTTTAATAAAACAGGAAAAGGTCCTTCCCAGAGGGGAGATAAGCTTTCTTCTTTCCATGTTTTTATTAGAACCCTATCTCCTGGTTTTAACTGGTGAATTGCA
>NW_023306611.1:0-8720 GCF_011077185.1 Oxyura jamaicensis
GAGCTTATATTTCATCATGCGGCCCTAGCATTGTTCCATACTGACACAAATCAAATAAACACATTTCACAATCGCTTAGTGTTTTTTCCTAGTTTCTAAAATTAGGCTATAGACTAGGTTGAACGATTCTTAGCTCTGACTTAGCAACCATCAAATTTGTTGGGAGATGATGAATAAGATTCAGCTATGGGAAGCTGACATCTATGGGAAAACATAATCCTTAAGCTATTAAGTGGCAAAATAGTCTTTTCTAAGACTTGAATTATAATCAACTAATGGTAGCAGACTTGCTTGTTAAAAATGGGGTAGGTCTTCCTGCAAGGCTGCCTTGCCCCCTGTCCCCTTGCCTTTTGGTGTGGGAAAAGTCTTCATTGTGAAATAGTTGAAGCAAACAATCTGGACCCCCATCCTGTCTAGACTGCCTGTTTCTCATGTAGTGGTCTTACTTGGAGCAGACATAATCCACATTTTGCCACTCACTAGTCTATGAGCATCAGCTTAGGTTCTTCTCCTCTCTTTGTTTCAAGCTCACATTCTGCTGCTGTTAGACAACCTACTCATCTGACCTCCCCAGATTACCCAAAAGCTTTACATGAAAATGTATGTTTTTCAGACTGCTGTAACTATATTGTAAATGTGTTACACGTGCATTCCTCATGCATAGTTGTCAGTGTTTCTCTGACTTTGCTCTGCCATTGTGCTGTACCATCACTGCCTTTCCTCAACACAACAGTACTCAATCCATAATAAAGGGAGAAACACTCCCCACACACACTAGTGCTGATGATTTTTGTGGATTACGAGTATAAATAATACTCTGTAGTGTTGCAATCGCTAGCAAACTGCCTCTGGTATTTTCGAAGCTATTTCTCTGCTCTTTGAAGTGGTTGTAGAATGGGTCAAAGGTATATAACTGATGAAGTGCTGGAGTGAGTTAGTTCCTGTCCTGGTTTTGTCTTGTCTATGCTTTTGACACCACGTTGGGCGCCAAAAAGGACTGTTGTGGTTTTATTCCAGCCGGCAGCTAAACACTACACAGCTGTTCGCTCCCTCTTCCCCCTCCCTCTCTGGGATGGGGGAGAGGAATGGGAAAATGAATCCTGTGGGTTGAGATAAAGACAGTTTATTAAGCCAGGAAAATAATAATGCTAATGATAATAGTACTACTAATAATAATGTGTACAAAACAAAGGATGCACAATGCAATTGCTCACCACCCGCTGACCGATGCCCAGCCTATCGCCAAGCAGCTGTCCCCCCCACCCCGGCTAGCCACCCCTATATATTGTTCAGCATGACGCCAGATGGTATGGAATACCCCTTTGGCCAGTTTGGGTCAGCTGTCCTGGGTCTGTCCCCTCCCAGCTCTTGCTGCACCCCCAGCCTGCCCGCTGGCAGGACAGAATGAGAAGCTGAAAAGTCCTTGGCTTAGTGTAAGCACTGCTCTGCAGCAATTAAAACATCAGCGTGTTATCAACATTAGTCTCATCCTAAATCCAAAGCATAGCACCCTACCAGCTACTGGGAGGAAAATTAACTCTGTCCTAACTAAAACCAGGACACTTCCTTTCAGTTTTTTTTTTGTTTTGTTTTGTTTTTGTTTTTCCTGTTTTATTCTGCCTTTACTTACTTTTTACTGTCTCTGGTTCTGGGCTGAAAAGTTATTTTCTGGGTGTGAGGCACCAATTAAAAAATAATTAAAAAATTAATTCAACCCTATGCATGTTAATAGAGGAGGCTTGGATAACGTGGTACGTGCTGAAATACTATATAGAATCTGATTAATAGTCAGAATAACTATAGCTTGTTAAACTCGTGTGTGCTGCAGGTTAGAGGTAAATATTTGTTGTGGTTTAACCTAATAGGCAGCTAAGCACCCTGCCCAGTGGGATGGGGGAGAGAATTGTGGGGAAAAAAATAAGGTAAAAGCTTCTAGACTGAGATAAAGACAATTTCATAGGACAGAAAATGAAGGGATAATAGTAATAATAAAATATATAAAGGCAGTGATGCACAATGAAATTGCTCACCACCGGCTGATATGTGAGGTGTTGGATTGTTGCTGTCTTAAGCCAGTTCTGATTCCATCACTGCTGTGGTTGTCCAGTTCTATCACCGCTGCACTTTGTTCGGTTCCATAAAAATTGATTCATCGTTATCTGGGTGACTTGTATTGTAATACCATTAATATGGAATATAACAACCACAGTAGTGATGACAGACAGTATTATATGTTAATTAACATAATACAGTTCAAATAATGGGCTATTTTCCCCACATCAAATCCCCTTGAGGTACACATTGGACTTCCCCATCTGTCCGCATTACCCACCAAGTACCCCCAGGTCCTTGACCACAAGCAATCCCACAGATGGGTTTGCCTTTGCCTGAGACAGGAGTAGCCCAAACTTTCTTACCCAGCACGTTTCTTATATGTGCTACAGAGGCGTTGTCCCCTTCTACAGTAGGTAACAGGTTTGATTGGGCAGGTCTGGTTGGCAGGTCCCCTAGTGTTGACTAACTAGGTGGCCTTTGCCAAATGTGTTTTCCAGTGTTTGAAAGTCCCAGCACCCGTTGCCTTCAGTGTAGTCTTTATCAATCCATTATATTGCTTGATTTTCCTGGAGGCTGGTGCATGATACACCCACTCAATGCCATAGTTTTTGTCTCAGGTGTCTATGAGGCTGTTTGGGAAATGAGTCCCAGTGTCTGACTTAATTCTTTCTGGGGTGCCATGTTGCCATAGGACTTGCTTTTCAAGGCCCAATATAGCATTCCAGGTGGTGGCATGGGGCACAGGATATGTTTCCAGCCATCCAGTGGTTGCTTCCACCACTGTAAGTACGTGGCACTTGCTGTGGAACGTTTGAGGGAGTGTGATATAATCAGTCTGCCAGGCCTCCCCGTATTTATATTTCAGCCATCATCCTCCATACCTGACAGGCTTTAACAGCTTGGCTTCCTTGATTGCAGTGGATGTTTCACATTCATGGATAACCTGTGCAGTATGGTCCATGGTCAGGTCTACCCCTCGATCACAAGCCCATCTGTATGTTGCATCTTTTCCTTGATGGCCTGAGGTGTCATGGGCCCATGGAGCTATAAATAATTCACCCTTATTTTGCTAGTCCAGGTACACCTGAGCCCCTCCAATCTTAGCAGCCTGATCCACTTACTGGTTGTTTTGATGTTCTTCAGTGGCCCGATTCTTGGGTATGTAAGCATCTATGAGACATACTTTTACAACCAGGTTCTCTATCCAGGCAGCAGATAGGTTTGCCTCTGTGCTGCCAGTTGTTCTGTTTCCATTGCTGTAACCACCCCCATAGGGCATTTGCCAATATCCATGAGTCAGTATAGCGATAGAGCACTGTCAACTTTTCACTTTTTTCATGTGAGTTATCTCCCCGTCCTTATTTCAGTCCTTGAGCCCTTTTCATCGTATTTTCTCACACTTTCCCTTTTTGGAATGGGAGTGAGAGAGTGACTGTGGTGGAGCTCAGCTGCCCAGCTGAGTAAAACCACCACACCTATTCAAGCCCATTGTGTAATCAGTGTGATCCACTTACTCCATGTAGCATAAGTTGTATGATGTTTAGAGGGGACAGATTTGGTAGGGCTGTTTTTCCAGCCCTGGGGCAGTTGATTCCAGGCATCCCTCCAAGTGAAAGCAAACTGTATCCTGCACACTGCTGCCAAAGGGATGGTGAAAAACAAATAAGCGATATCAGTTGTGTCATACTACTTGGCTGCCTTTGACTTCAGTTCATATTGAAGTTCTAAAATGTCCAGCATGGCAGTACTCAGTGGTGGTGTGACTTCATTCAGGCCACGATAGTCTACTCTATACTCTGATGGTCTCCACTATCAATTAGAATTTTTCATTGGCCATATGGGACTATTAAATGGTGAGCGAGTCTTGCTGATCACTCCTTGGCTCTCCAGTTGATGAATCACCTTATGGATGGGAATCAGGGAGTCTCTGTTGTTGCAATATTAATGCCGGTGCACCATTGTAGTAGTTGTCACCACCTGTTGTTCCTTGACCCTCAGCAAGCCCCCAACAAAAGGGTCCTCTGAGAGACCAGACAACACTGACTACCATTTAATGTACTTCATCTCCAAGGCAGTTATGCAAAATCCCACCAGTACCCTCTTTACTCCTTGAAGTACCCTCTCCTGAAGTAGTCTGTGTCAAGGATGTATGGAGCCTCCAGGCCAGTCACAATGTGTGCTTTTGCCACTCATTTCCAGCTTCTAATACAGTTAATACAGACTCACTTGAGCTTCCAGTACAGTTAAATGTTGGGACCCCCCATGTCACTCTAGAATTACAAATGGGTTCTGCCCCTTTATAGCTTGATGGCATTACAGTACACTGTGCACTGGTGTTCACTAGAGCCTTATACTTCAGTGGGTCTGACATGTCAGGCCATTGAATCCACACAGGCCAATAAACTCAGCTGTCCCTTTTCTCTTTCCTTCCTGCTGGAGGCAGGGCCCTTCTAGTCCTGGTCAGAGTACACATTACTCACTTCTTGGAAATGCAAATCAGAAGTCCCTTCATTAAGATCAGAAGTAAGATCAGCCCATCTACTTTGTCTGGAGATTGTTTTTTCCTATTAACTCATGGTCTGGTCAGATCTGTATTTGTCTCAACCCTTCAGGCGCACATTGGATACCAAAATGATGTTTTTTGTTTAACCCAGCAGGCAGCTAAGCACCACAAAGACATTTGCTCACCCCCATCCCTCCAGGTGGGATGGGGGAGAGAATCGGGAAAAATAAAAGTAAAAGCTCGTGGTTTGAGATAAAGACAGTTTAATAGGACAGAAAAGGAATGGAATAATAATAATAATAATAATAATAATAAAAAGAATATAAAAGCAAGTGATGCACAGTGCAATTGCTCACCACCCACTAACTGATGCCCAGATAGACCCTGAGCAGTCGTGTGTGTCCCCCCCGCCCCAGCTGGCCGTAGCTGGTCAGCATGATGTCATATGGTATGGAATATTCCCTTGGCCAGTTTGGGTCAGCTGTCCTGGGTCTGTCCCCTCCCAGCTCCTGCTGCACTCCCAGCCTCCTCGCTGGCAGGGTGGTATGAGAAGCTGAAAAGTCCTAGATTTAGTGTAAGCACTGCTCAGCAACAACTAAAACATCAGTATGTTATCAACATTATTCTCACCCTAAATCCCAAACACAGCACCATACCAGATACTAGGAGGAAAAGTAACTGTATACCAGCTGAAAACAGGAGATTATTCCAAATAATTTATTGGCTGGGAAGGAACCATGTGGAGTGGGTTTACGTGGCAAGGTTTTGTTAGCAGGAGGCTGCAGGGGTGGCTTCTGTGAGAAGAATCCAGAAGCTTCCCCATGTTAGATAAGGGCCAGTTTCAGCTGGCTCCAAAGGGACCTGCATCTGGCCAGAGCCGATACAATAAGCAATGTTGTTTGCATGTCTGTGAGAACATACTTAAGAAGGGGAAAAAAACTGCTGCACAACAGCAGCTGGGAGAGTGAGGAGTGAGAAACAACCCTGCAAACACCAAGGAGGGGGAGGAGGTGCTCCAGGCACCGGAGCTGAAGTTCCCCTGGGGCCTGTGGAGAAGACCATGGTAGAGCAGGTTGTCCCTCTGCAGCCCGTGGTGTACCACAGAGGAGCAGATTTCCATGCTGCAGTCTGTGGAGGAGCCCACGGTGGAGCAGGTGGATCTGACCTAAAGGAAAGTGTGGCCTGAGGAGAACCCCCTCCAGAGCAGACTCAGGGTCAGACCTCCAGCCCATGGAGAGGAGCACATGCAGGAGCAGGGGATCTGGCAGGAGCTGCTGCCCATAGGAGACCCATGTTGGAGCAGTTTGCTCCTGATGGATGGACCCCATGGTATGGACCCATATCTGGAACAGTTATTGAAGAGTTGCTGCCTGTGGTAATCCCACATAGGATCAGTTTGAGAAGGACTGCATCATGTGGGAGGGACCTCATGCTGGAGCAGGGGAAGATAGTGACTGTGAATGAGCAGTGGAGATGAAGTGCTGTAGACTGATCACAGTCCCCATTGCCCCATTCCCCTGCGCTGGTCAGGGGGATGAGGTGGTATAGGGTGTATGGTGGGGAAGGTGTTTTTAGTTTTTATTTGTTTCTCACTCTCTAGCTTGTTAGTAATAGGTAATAAATTTCTTTAATCTCCCTTTGCTGAGTCTTTTTTTCCCATGACAGTAATTAGTAAGTGTGGTGTTTTTACTGTGCTAGATAGCTGAACTCTACTACAACTGCTCTCTCACTCCCCCTCCTCAGATGAGGAGGGGAAGAAGTAAAGGAAAGAACAACTCATGGGTTGAGATAAGGATAATTTAATTAAAGAGAAAAAAAATATTAAGGAAATATTATTATTAATTAAACAATTTAACTAAAGGGAAAAAAGGGAAAGGGGAAGAGGGAGGGGGGAAAGGGAGTAACTAAACAAAACAAGGAAAGGCTATGTGGAAGTGCAGAGGAAAGAAATTACTCTCTACTTCCCACAAATGAGCAATGCTTGACCACGTCCTTGAAGCAGGGCCTCAATGCACGTAGCCGTTTTCACAACGAGGGCCCACCCCTCCCCTCTTCTTCCTTTTTCCACCTTTTATTGCTGAGTGTGACATCATATGGTATGGAATATCCCTTTGGTTGGTTTAGGTCAGCTGCCCTGCTGATGTTTCTTTCTCACTTTTTCCCACCCCCAGGAGGGTCAGAGAGAGTCCTGATGCTGTGCCAGCACTGCTCAGTAGCAGACACAACACCAGTGTGATACCACTGCTGTTCTAGCTACAAGTGCAGAGCGCAGCACTGTATGCGCTGCTGCAGGGAAAGTTAACATCCCAGCCAGACCCAGTACAACCGTTTGTTTCCAGCCTTTGTTATGGCTAAGTGTAAACCTGAGCCTGATGTTTGCCTACATTTATATTCCATTGCAACCTATAAACATCTTAATGTACACTAGCTGGAGCATATGGACAGCATGATGAGCTAAAAGCACAATTATTTTAGAGTAACTTCATCTCTAGGAACTTTCTTGAGTATTAATTACCCATTTTTCCTTACCCTTCAAGTTTCTCTTCAGTGCCAATATAGTTTTTATGACTCCCACTTGACATTTTTTCTGCAGCGAGCTATCATATGTTTTATCATAAAATACACTAGTCTTCTTTATCTGACAGGTATTGGTCAGCATTCACACTTCTAGAGTACACTCTGTGCTATATTAATCTTTCAACTGAAGAGACTTGACTGCTTTTGCTTTGCTGCTGCACTGTGGGACAAAAGCATTGTTTGCAATAGCAACCTAAATGACAATCTGAGCATCACTGTGCTACAGGAAGACTTTTGTGTTACTGCTGTCCAGAAGGTGGTGGTGTTTTTGTTTGGTTGTTTGTTTTGTTTTGGTTTTGTTTAGGTACTTGTTATTTACACCATGACTTGCTGCTTTTGCTTTGACCACAAAGGTAATGATGCAAACACCTGAAATGGGGTTGATTATATCCATATTATGGGAGTTGGAGTGCAGAGGATTTTGGGGGTTTGCAGAGATGTGATCTGAGACTGTGAGCAGTGCTGGTGAGAACACTGTTCTGTAGTTCATGTTGGATAGTATGGAAGTTGTAAGATACAGGGATAGTGGTGAAACTTCAAGGAAGTCTTGAGGCCGTGCTCATGAGGAGCACGTTTCATTCTTTGCGTCCACCTCCAGACAGCAGAAGCTGCTGCAGCAAGCATCAGTCTTAAAACAGCCCAGGGCTTATAAGGCTGATGGACAGTGGAAGGCATTTTGCTGCATTATTTGCTGTTTAAATTGCCTTTTGTTCTCCTTAAGGAAGAGTGGTCTGGATAGACGTATCCCATCCAGAGTCATCCATGACACCTGCTTGGACCAAAGAGTTAAGTGAAGGCTTTTGAGCAGATGTGATACAGACTTTGATGTAGCTCAGCTTGAGTGGTCAGTGGATACCTTTGTCTAATGAACATACTTAGTTGAACAGTCCTTAGACTTGAAGGTTTGGGCTGCTGAAGGAATTCCTGGAATAATTTTGTCTTTAAATATGACTGCTTTCGCAGCATTGGGAGAAATAAATCTTGCTGTTCAGGTCACTAGTGCTGGCACTATTACAGCACACAGTCTTGGACCAGTAGTTAGGAACTTTCAAGTTGTCACCAGTGTGTGTGTGGAGTTATTTATTGCTACTTCCACTTTCTTGTGTGCAAAAGTCCCAAAATGTCAAATCCTAACTAATGTCTTTATGAACATGAGTCACAGAATCTGGACAGTTGTTTCTGACTGGTCCTCTGTTAACGTTTCAGTGCAATGTGAAATCCAAATTTATTCTAGGTAGCAATGCTCCCTGTGATAAATGATTAAGTCCCAAATAGAATTTTTGTGATTTATTAAGCGAATAGAGGCAAGCAAACAGCGCTGGGTGCACCGGGAGTCTCTGCTCTACCAGGACGCACACCAGGTGTCTGATTTTTATGAGCCTAGACTAATACATATTCATCACTATTCCTAGAAAAGGTGGGGTTATTATAATTAGTTCCCGGAATCCAAACCCTCTCTGGACGCATGCGTAGCAGTCTCTGGAGGTCTTTCTGGGGGTCTCTTGTGCTGAAGGCTCGTAGTCTTCCTCCCAGGCTTCGTCCTTCGGTCGTCCTTCAACTCCCCCTTTCTCCTTATTTGGTGGAT
>NW_023306612.1:0-1357 GCF_011077185.1 Oxyura jamaicensis
AAGGGATGGCTTTGGGAGTATTAGCGCAAAAGCTGGGTCCCTATAAAGGAGTAGTAGCTTACTTCTCCAAACAACTGGATGAAGTAAGTAAAGGATGGGCCATATGTCTTCAGGCGGTGGCAGCAGTCGTTATCAATATACAGGAGGCTCGGAAGCTTATAATGGGACAGAAAATGACAGTGCTAGTTTCCCATACAGTCTCAACAGTTTTGGAACAAAAGGGAGGTCACTGGCTCTCGCCGCAGAGATTTTTAAAATAGCAAGCAATACTAGTAGAACAAGATGATGTGGAAATTGTTCTTGTAGAACAAGATGATGTGGAAGTAGAACAAGATGATGTGGAAACTGTGGAAATATAGTGGCTGAAACAGTTTTTTATTATTACGATTGCTTTTATGATATTGGGAATATTTGTATGTATATTGTTTAAGTGTTTGTTTTGTTGTACTATGAAAGATGGGTACATTTAATGCAAAGGAATTTGCATGCATCAAGAAAAGGGGGGAAATGAAACAAGCAAGCAATTAGTAAATATAAAAGGATATTTACTAATTGCTTGCTTGTTTCAGTTACAAAGTTTGTTAAAGATAGAATTCGTATGCCTGGTAGTTTTTTCTCTGTGTTTTAGTTTGTGTTAATCGTGCTTTCTTAATTAGTGTTAATCACGCTTTTTTATGTTAAGAAAGAAGGGGGAGATGTGGGAGTGTGGTCATGGGGGTCAACAAGCCCCATGGTTGGTGATAATCTCAGACTCTAAAGGATGAGGCCATCAGGAATGAAAAGAGTTTAGAGGAGGGAACAAAGAGGGTGATTCAGGAGATTCCTTGCCATCTCGGGTTGCTTGTTCTCCGGCCATTGGGGCATGGAACGGTGGTAAAAATTTATTAGAACACTTAATACCTAGATATGGGATAATCCAGTACATTGATTCTGATCAGGGCACACACTTTACTTCTAAAATAATAAAATTATTATGTCAATCATTAAGCATTCAGTGGGAATACCACACTCCGTGGCACCCACAAAGCTCGGGGAAACTAGAAAGAATGAATCAAACAATAAAACAACAACCGGCTAAGTTAACGATCGAGACACAAATGCCCTGGACGAAATGCTTACCATTGGCACTTTTAAACATTAGAACTAAACCACACACTGAGACTGGATTATCACCATATGAAATGTTATATGGCATGCCTTATTCTCAAGGGATGACCCTAGGGAACAATGTAGTTGAGGATCGTAGTATCCAGAAATATATAATTACCATTGGTAGAAGATTAAAAGAGCTAAGAGAAACTGGGATGATGGCTCAGACACCACCTTTAGGATTTGCAATTCACCAGTTAAAACTGGG
>NW_023306613.1:0-1394 GCF_011077185.1 Oxyura jamaicensis
CATTATCTCTAATACAAGGACGTGGGAAACAGCGCAAAGCCACCTGCAAATTCCTTTCCCACAATTCCCCCTTTTTATTTACAATCAACCAAATGCTTTCTATATATTTTTCTATCATACACTGCAAACATTACAATAAGCAACAGGGTGAAAATCACATACAAATTATGATTGTAAAGTAGCGTGCCTACTAGAATCTACATCAATCAACAAACCACTAAGCACTAGGGATAGTGCTTCGCCGTGATGCTGCTTCTCACTCACACAGCACAATCACACACTCACACAAAGAGGCCTCTTGCACTTTTCATTCATACCACAAGAAAAGATCACTTAAAATAATTTGTCCGCGGCTTCAGGAGGTCCTTCTCTACTCCTGTGGTGAGCGACTGAGAGTGGAGACCCCTCCGAGAAAATGCTCGGGGTGCACCTAGGAGCGTCCGTTCCACAGTCGATCCCACAGCCGAGCAGAGCTGCTCCTGGCACAAGGAACGATGCTATTATGGTTTTGTATAATTACACCAAAGAGATGCATTGCGATAAGGAGTGAGTGTGACATTGACAATTTGTTTCCTGGTTTGGTTTTTGCCCATGTAATTGAACCTTACACATGATGTGGCTGTTACACTTCCCAGGATATCTAATTCCTGTGGCTCTAGGGGCGCTCGCAGCAAGTAGACAGTCCAGTCTTTGTTATCTGCCAGGATCCCCACCAGACGTGTTGTAAAGGGGTCGTTAGCACTAGCCAGGGACCGGCACATCGCTTCTTGTCCTGTCATGTTGGTGAGGGTGACCCCGATGTTGTGGCATGGTTGGATGGAGACCCAGGGCTGGCAATAACCGATGACAGCGGTGATTGTGAGGAGGAGGCCACCCATGGCCTTACCCCCTTCCTGGTACCCATCTTGGTCCGTGACCTGTGGAGACACAAACATACCCTCGACCCCAAGTTATTAGAGGCTGGGGTCCCTCCCAAAGACTTGTATTTAATTTTTTTTACCATCACTAAGGCCTGCTCTGATTGTGGCACCCGTGACAGTGCGAAATTCATACTTTTGTAATGTTTTTCTATGGGCGGTACCTCTTTGTGAGGAAAGGGTAATGCTAGGTGATTCATTACGTAAAGTGCCTTCCCCAACGTGTTCTGTGGTGTTCCCTGGGTGTCTCACCCTTTTTATTTTCTTTTTTTCTTTTTTTCTTTCCCTTTTTTCTATTTTTTCTTTTTTTTCTTTCTTTTTTTTCTTTTTTCCTCTTTTTTCTTTCCATTTTTTTTCCCTTTTTTATTTGCTTTTCTTTTTTATGTTGTGAAATGTGTTTCTTTGATTCGTGTCAGTATGGAACAATGCTAGTACATTGATTCTGATCAGGGCACACACTTTACTTCTAAAATAATA
>NW_023306614.1:0-2232 GCF_011077185.1 Oxyura jamaicensis
ACCAGGATGCTTCCCTTGTTGGCCTTTCCGCTGATCCTAACCCATAGTGACTCCACCTTGTCATTCCCAGCCTCAAGTTTGACGACGTCAAAACACTCTCTAATATAGAGAGCCACTCCACCACCCCTTCCGTGCTGCCTGTCCCTTCTGAAGAGCCTATAGCCAGACATAGCAGCACTCCAGTCATGAGAGTGGTCCCACCATGTTTCCGTGATGGCAACCAAGTCATAGCCTGCGTGCTGCGCAATGGCTTCCAGCTCCTCTTCTGCAAAGAATAATTCATCGGCGTTGTCGTCCTGGCCAGGTGGTCTGTAATAGATTCCCACAATGACATCCCCTTTATTTGTTCGTCCCTTAATCCTTACCCAGAGGCTCTCAACTTTGCCATTGCCAACTTGAAGTTCCACACAGTTCAGCCCCTGCTTCACGTACATCGCCACACCCCCACCTCGCCTACCCTGCCTGTCCCTCCTGAAGAGCCCGTAACCATCTATTTCAACACACCAGTCACAGGACTCATCCCACCAGGTTTCGCTTATGCCGATGATGTCGTAGCTGTTGGACTGGGCCAAGACTTCTAGCTCATCCATTTTATTCCTCATACTGTGTGCATTTGTGTAGAAGCATTTCAAATGCACCTCCCTGCACACAGCACAATGCGGAGCAGACTGAAGGACCTCACTAGCACACAGTCCCTCTGATTCTAGCGCACCATCCCTTAGCTTATCACTGACGTGCTGGATTTTATCCCCCTTTGATGAAACAGCTTTTAAAAATAATCTTCATTGTGTGAGCCATGTAAAAATTAGCTGGACAATGAACTGGAAGGATATAGGGATTCATTTCACCCTGGCCAAGGAGAAGAGCAAGCATGTGGGACAGATGAACTAATGTCTTTTCTGTTGCTAATTGCTGTAATTCAGGGAAAGAAAATGGGATGAGACCACTGCATCAGGAGAGCCGGGAGACCCCCAGACATGAGGGGTTAACACTTGTCATTCTTAATCATACAGTTAGGATCTCGTAACATGAGGACTGCACCGAGTACGGATACAGACAGCTTACGCAGCTCCGTTTTCCCCACTGGCACGGTCTCTTTATGACTTATTGTATTAATTAGCTCACCTACTCCACTCCGCAGCAGAGCTAAATGTATGGTGATTGTCTTTGGAGGAAAAGAGAGGGGAGCTCATGCCCACCTCCAGCACTTTCTGCTCTGTTGTTGGAAAGGGAAACAGACCGGAGTAACGATGCAACCTTGATGCGAGTATAATCGTCCTCCTTTATTGCAGGTTCTCACAGAGTATATATAGGCAACTAACTACAGCATGCGCCGATAACAACTTATAATTGGTCTAGCTTCTCCATGCACTTGTCTCTACCTTGTTTCCTCATTATCTCTAATACAAGGACGTGGGAAGCAGGGCAAAGCCACCTGCGAATTCCTTTCCTACAATTCCCCCTTTTTATTTACAATCAACCAAATGCTTTCTATATATTTTCTATCAAGCACTGCAAACATTACAATAAGCAACAGGGCGAAAATCACATACAAATTAGGATTGTAAAGTAGCGTGCCTACTAGAATCTACATCAATCAACAAGTCACTAAGCACTAGGGATGGTGCTTCGCCACGATGCTGCTTCTCACTCACACAGCACAATCACACACTCACACAAAGAGGACTCTTGCACTTTGCATTCATACCACAAGAAAATATCACTTAAAATAATTTGTCCGCGGCTTCAGGAGGTCCATGTCTACTCCCGTGGCGAGCGGCTGAGAGTGGAGACCCCTCCGAGGAAAATGCTCGGGGTGCACCTAGGGGTGTCCGTTCCACAGTCGATCCCACAGCCGAGCAGAGCTGCTCCTGGCACAAGGAACTATTATGGTTTTGTATAATTACACCAAAGAGATGCATTGCAATAAGGAGCGAGTGTGGCATTGACCATTTGTTTCATGGTTTGGTTTTTGCCCACGTAATTGAACCTTACACATGATGTCTATACACAGGATATCTAATACTTGTGGCTCTAGGGGCGCTCGCGGCAAGTAGACAGTCCAGTCTTTGTTATCTGCCAGGATCCCCACCAGACATGTCGTAAAGTGGTCGTTAGCACTAGCCAGGGACAGGCACATCGCTTCTTGTCCTGTCATGTTGGCAAGGATGACCCAGATGTTGCAGCATGGTTGGATGGAGACCCAGGGCTGGCAATAACCGATGACAGCGG
>NW_023306615.1:0-6723 GCF_011077185.1 Oxyura jamaicensis
TCGAGCTGTTGAGTCTGCTAATCTATTTCCTTCCGCAACCTCTGATGCTTCTCCCTGATGAGCTTTACAATGCATTATGGCCACCTGTTGGGGTTTCTGTACGGCTGTTATTAATTTCAATATTTCTTCTTGATATTTTATATTAGTCCCTTGTTAGGATAACATTCCTCGTTCCTTCCATAATGCTCCGTGCACATGAACTACCCCAAACGCATATTTTGAGTCTGTCCAAATGTTAACGTTCTTACCCTCGCTTAATTCCAAAGCCCGAGTCAGAGCAATTATCTCCGCCCGTTGAGCTGATGTTCCTGGAAGAAGAGAATTTGCCTCAATCACCACTTTCGATGTTGTTACCGCATATCCTGCGTAGCGAGTCCCATTGTCCACAAAGCTGCTTCCATCTGTGAAAAGTTCCCAATCTGGTTCCATCAGCGGCTGATCCTTCAGATCCGCTCTACTGGCATAGGTATGTTCAATAATTTCCACACAGTCATGATTGAGGTCTCCTTCTTCCGTCGTTGTTCCTAAAAACACTGCTGGATTTAATAGGTTAGTCATTTTAAAAATTACATCATCTTGTTCAGTTAATATAGCTTGATATTTCATCATTCGGCTGGGTGATAGCCAATGGCCCCCCTTTTGTTCCAATACCGTAGTTACCATATGTGGTACAAATACTTCGATTTGTCTTCCTAACGTAAGCTTTCTAGCTTCCTGTATTAAAAGAATGGTAGCTGCCACAGCTCTTAAACAGGAGGGCCACCCAGCACTTACCGCATCCAGCTGTTTAGAAAAGTATCCTACTGGTCTTTTCCAGCTCCCTAATCGTTGAGTCAGTACTCCTAATGCCAATCGTTGTCTCTCATGTACAAACAATTGGAAGTCCTTTGATAAGTCTGGCAGACCCAGGGCAGGCGCTTTCGTTAAGGCTTCTTTTAATTTTTTAAAAGCCTCCTGTTGCAACTTTCCCCATGTAAATGTGCAGGCTTTCTGTGCTTCATAGAGAGGTTTTGCTATAAGTCCGTAGTCCATTACCCACAGTCTGCACCACCCAGCCATACCCAGGAAGGCTCGTAATTCATGTAGGTTCCGTGGTTCCGGAACTCCACAAATGGCCTGAATCCGATTAATTCCCAATTTCCTTTGTCCCTGGGATATTTTGCACCCAGGTAAATCACCGTGGTGCATGCAATTTGTCCCTTTTGTTTGGAGACCTTATACCCATTCAGCCCCAGCTGATTTAGAATATCAATAGTTACCTGAATACATTCTGATTCTTCTTCAGTAGCTATATCATCCACGTATTGCAATAACAGATACCGCCTTCTTGGTACCTGGATTTGTCCTTGATTGGTCCAATTCTCTATCTCCTTGGCAAGCTGGCCTCCAAAAAGGGTTGGGCTATTCTTAAATCCTTGGGGTAGTCTGGTCCAAGTTAATTGCATTTTCCGTCCTGTTCGTGGGTTCTCCCATTCTAAGGCGAAAAGCTTCCTACTATTGTTATCAATGGGTATACAAAAGAAAGCATCCTTCAAATCAATCACTGTAAACCATTTATATTTTTCTTTTATGGTCGTTAGTAACGTATAAGGATTGGCCACCACCGGGTGAATGTCTTTCGTTATTTCATTTATTGCTCTAAGATCCTGTACCAGCCTGTATTCCCCATTGGGTTTCTTTACCGGAAAGTTTGGAGTGTTATATTCGGATTTACATTCTTCCAGGATATGATAATTAAGAAACTTATCTATAATCTTTATTATTCCTAGCCTAGCTTCCAATTTTAATGGATACTGCTTAATCCATACTGGTCGCGCCCCTTCCTTAAGCTCAGTTTTTACTGGTTGAGCCACTTTAGATTTCCCAGGAACATCTATTTACTGTAGGTATTACTGCACTTTCCACTTCCTTCGGAATGTGGGGGACGGCTTTTTCTTTAATCATTAGTATCTGTCCTATTTTTGATTCTGGGACTCTCATGATTAGTTCTCCATCCTCAAATGTTACAGTAGTATTTAATTTAGTCAGTAAGTCTCGCCCCAGCAGAGGGATAGGGCATTCTGGTACGTATAAAAATTCATGCGTAATCTCTTTACCTCCAAACTGTAAATCGAGGGGTTGTAAGAATGGCTGTATTTCCTCCTTCCCGGTGGCACCTACGATAGTTGTCTTTCTTTCCCCTATTTCGCCATCTAATCTATTAAGTACTGAGTACGTTGCCCCTGTATCAACTAGAAACTTCACTTCCCTGTTTCCTATATGAATTGTCACTAGGGGCTCTCCTGTTTTTCCATGGTTTTCAAGTCAGCTACTATAATCCCCTAGGGCCATTGCCTTAGCTGTTTCCTGATTTCTGAATGGATTCCCTCTACCAATCATTGACTGTTCTCGAAGAGGACATTCATTTCTCCAGTGACCTTCCCTTTTACAATGGGCACATTGGTTAAGACCCAGCCGATTTCCTCCCAAACCTGAATAACCTCTCTCTGCTCCTCTACCTCGTCTGTTCATATTCCCTCAACCTCTTCCTCTTAATCCCACACATTCCTTTCCTTGGATTACTGCCAATAAATTCTGTTGTTGCCTTTTTGCTGTTTCCTTTTCTCTATTGTTATATACTTTCCAAGCAATTTCCAACAATCTATCCAGATTTCTCAAATCTGCACCTTCCAGTTTCTGCAATTTCTTCCTAATATCCTCCTGGGCTTGTCCTAAGAAAATAAGAGCTATCTGGGTCTTAGCTTGTTCAGTTTCCACATCCAAATCTGTGTACCTTTTGGCCATTTCTTTTAATCTTTCCAGAAAGGCAGATGGTGATTCCGCCCTTTCTTGCCGAACATTGTATAATTTTGACCAATTTATAGTTCTGGGCATAGCATTTTGTACCCCGATCTGGACCCAGTCCTGATACCTCTTTAGCCTCCCCATTCCATCCCCTGTATTATAATCCCACTGGGGATCTTCAGTGGGGAAATTCTGGTCTAGATTTCCGGGTACTAGCCCATTTCGTATATCTTCTTGAGCTCTTTCCCTGGCTGCCCGCAAAACCATATCTTTTTCCGTTGAATCCATTAGGGTATCTAAAATTACCTGTAAATCATCCCAATCCGGATTCTGAGTTTTAATTATCATTTTCACCACCCTTGCAACTTTGTCTGGGTTTTCCCTATAAGTCCCGGCTGCCTGTTTCCAAATTACTAAATCTCCAGCCGAAAAAGGTACCTTAACATATACCGGTCCTTCCGTTCCTACTCCTTGCCTGAGGGGTGCAATTATCTTTCTTCCCTGTTCATCCACAGTCCCTCCTACTCTCTGCCGTTGCCGAGTTCTACGTGAAACAGGAGAGGCTAAAGTCGGGGACTCTCCCTCATTTTCCTCTTCCTCCTCTGCCTGTTCCCCCAGGGCTGACGGCGCAATTTCCAAATCTACATTTCCACCATTCATTTCTCCATTATGCTTACTATTTTCTATTGCCTGATGCTGTATGCAACGTCCCTCCTTATTACACGCACAGCAACGATTCTCATTTGGGGTATTAAATACCATTATTCCGCAGGCTTGCTGCCATTCAGGTTTTCGGCGCAGATAAAAGAACAATTCTACATATGGAAGCTCATCATACTTTCCTTCCCTTTTACAAAATAGCATTAACTGTAAAATTGTATTGTACTGCAGTGTCCCATTCTCGGGCCAAGTCTCTTGGTCCTCTAACTCATACTGTGGCCACCAGATGTTACAATAATCAATCAATTTCCCTTTTCGCATTTCTTGACCAAAACCACCCTCTTTCCAATGTGCTAATAAGCACCCGAGTGGGGATGTCCGTGGAATGGGAGCATCCTTTCCCAAAATCTTCTTTAGCGCTTTCATAACAATCTTATGACAGTAATTACAGTAACGAAAATTTGAAAATCACTTATAGCAGCAAGGGTTGCCGAAGCAACAAGGTGCCGCCAAAGCGGCAGCACACTACCCTAAAGGCTGTCGAAACAGCGGTGTGCTTTGCCCGATATCGTGCCGACCCCCCTTCGACACAAACCCACACAATTACCAATACCAAACACCAATGCCGAACCTGCGGAGCTTTCGCTCCGTCTGACGGACGGCGCCTAGGCTTACCCCGGGAGCTCCCTGCCCAACCGAGCGTGGTTTTTGCCGCGTCTGACCGGCAGGCTTTCCCAAGCCAAATCGGTACCGAAAACCAGAAAGCACCTTTGCTTACCTATCCAGTGGTACGTTGTGAGCAGCGGAGGTCGGCCGCGGGTCGATGGCTCCCCGAGAAACTCCTCGGTGCCGGCTGGAGCGTAATCGAGACATGATCCGCCTCAGCAGTGCCCACGCCGTCCCATCTGTGTCGCCAAAATGTTAGCATAGCAGACACATAACCACAATGTGATTATATGAAGGTGCTTTATTCAGCACTGGAAACCAGGGGCAGGTGCCCAAATCTGGCTTCAGATCCCGTTACATCCCGACTGCAACTTATACTATTGTGATTACGTAAGATGATGCATATTCATTATTGATTACAACATCAGCCTCGCATTCCATTCTAATTAGCTCTCCTCCCCTTCGCACATGCCCAGTGCCATCTGGTGGTCTTTTAGGTGGTCTTCATGATGAAGTAAAGAGTCTTCCTCTCTTCTGAACTCTTCACCCTTCTCCCCGGCGCATGCTCTCTTCAGTTCCTGGTGCTCTTCCAACGGGTTAATCCATCTTCGGCTCCTTATCAAAGGTCGAACTGTACCCGTTATTCTTTAAATGTCCTCCCTATATGTTTTCTCTTAGATATATTGGTTACACCTGCACTCAATCCTTCACCAAGCAGCGCGAGACAAGCAGCACAAGAGACAGGACAAAGACAAGCAGTACAAGATACAAAAAAGACAAGCAGTATAAAATATAAAATATATGCCCATGCTAACAATAGAAGGAGATGAGGTTCGTCAAGTAGGACCTGCCCTTCATAAACCCATGCTGACTGGGCCTGATCGCCTGCTTGCCCTGCAAGTGCCGCATGATTACGCTCAAGATAATCTGCTCCATGAGCTTTCCTGGCACTGAGGTCAAACTAACAGGCCTATAGTTCCCCGGGTCTACCCTCCGGCGTTTCCTGTAGATGGGCATCATGTTTGCTAGCCGCCAGTCGAGTGGGACCTCCCCCGATAGCCAGAACTGCCAATAAATGATGGAAAGAGGCTTGGCCAGCTCCTCCGCCAGTTTTCTCAATACCCTTGGGTGGATCCCATCCGGCCCCATCGACTTGCGTACATCCAAATGCTGTAGCAGGTCGCCAACCATTTCCTCGTGGATTGTGGGGGCCACATTCTGCTCCCCATCCCCTTCCACCAGCTCAGGGTACTGGGCATCCAGAGAACAACTGGTCTTGCTGTTAAAGACTGAGGCAAAGAAGGTGCTAAG
Organism: Oxyura jamaicensis; assembly: GCF_011077185.1. Taxonomy (NCBI): domain Eukaryota; kingdom Metazoa; phylum Chordata; class Aves; order Anseriformes; family Anatidae; genus Oxyura; species Oxyura jamaicensis. The sequence continues at coordinate 5,422 of NW_023306615.1, forward strand.
CACCTCAGCTTTTTCCTCATCTCTGGTTACTAAGTTTCCCCCCACATCCAGTAAAGGGTGGAGATTCTCCTTAGTCCTCCTTTTTGTGCTGATGTATTTATAAAAACATTTTTGTTGTCTTTAACAGCAGTGGCCAGATTGAGCTCCAGATGAGCTTTGGCCTTTCTGATTTTGTCCCTGCACCGCCTCACAACATCCTTATAGTCCCCCTGAGTGGCCCGCCCTCTTTTCCTAAGATTATAAACCCTCTTTTTTCTCCTAAGCTCAAGCCACAGCTCTCTGTTCAGCCAGGCTGGTCTTCCGCACCGGCTCATCTTTGGGCACGTGGGGACAGACCGCTCCTGAGCCATTAAGATTTCTTTCTTGAAGAGTGCCCAGCCTTCCTGGGCTCCTCTGTCTTTCAGAACCTCCCAAGGGACTCTGCCAACCAGTGTCTTGAACAGCTCAAAGTCAGCCCTCCGGAAGTCCAAGACAGCGGTTTTACTGATCCCCTTCCTGACTTCGCCAAGTATCGAGAACTCTACCATTTTGTAGTCATTCTGCCCGAGACAGCCCCCGACCAGCACATCTCCCACCAGTCCTTCTCTGTTAGTGAACAGAAGGTCTAGCGGGGCACCTCCCCTGGTAGGCTCGCCAACCAGCTGCGTCAGGAAGCTATCTTCCACACTCTCCAGAAACCTCCTGGACTGCTTTCTCTGGGCTGTGTTGTGCTTCCAGGATATGTCTGGGAAGTTAAAGTCCCCCACAAGAACAAGCGCTGACGATTTCGCAACTTCCGCCAGCTGCCTGGAGAACTCCTCATCCGTCCCCTCATCCTGGTTTGGCGGTCTATAACAGACCCCCATCAGGATGCCTGCCTTGTTGGCCTTTCCGCTGACCCTAACCCATAGGGACTCCACCTTGTCATTCCCAGCCTCAAGTTTGACGACATCAAAACACTCTCTAATATAGAGAGCCACTCCACCACCCCTTCCGTGCTGCCTGTCCCTTCTGAAGAGCCTATAGCCAGACATTGCAGCACTCCAGTCATGAGAGTGGTCCCACCATGTTTCCGTGATGGCAACCAAGTCATAGCCTGCGTGCTGCACAATGGCTTCCAGCTCCTCCTGCTTGTTACCCATGCTGTGTGCTTTAGTGTAGATACACTTAGAATCATAGAAGCATAGAATCATAGAACATCCTGAGTTGGAAGGGACCCTTAAGGATCATCAAGTCCAACTCTCGACACCGCACAGGTCTACCCAAAAGTTCAGATCATGTGACTAAGTGCACAGTCCAATCTCTTCTTAAATTCAGACAGGC
>NW_023306616.1:0-4192 GCF_011077185.1 Oxyura jamaicensis
GAAACGGTGTCAAAAGCCTTACTGAAGTCTAGGTAGACCACATCCACAGCCGTTCCCTCGTCCACTGAGCATGACACCTTGCCGTAGCAGATCAGCTTTGTCAAGCAGGACCTGCCTTTCATAAAGCCATGGACCTGATTGCCTTGTTGCCCTCTAAGTGCTACGTGATGGCACTCGGGACAATCTGCTCCAAGAGCTTCCCCGACACCAAGGTCAGACCAACATGCCTGTAGTTCCCCGGATCCTCCTTCCTGGAGATGGGTGTCACAATTGCCATGCACCAGTCGACTGGATGTCTGGAAGAGGTTCTTCACCGAGAGGGTTGTCATCCACTGGAACAGGCTCCCCAGGGACGTGGTTGTTATAAATTTGCTCTCAATTAATTGACAGAGAGGGTCGTGTCCAATAATGCAAATGATTTTATTAAGTAAGCAGCCAACAAGCAAAACAGCGCTGGGCGGCTGGGGAGTCTCAGGCTCTACCAACGGCGCGCACCCACCCTCCCCCAGAATCTTCCTTTTATCGCCTGGTGGTTCCGGTATACGTGACACATCCTGGTATGTTCTGTGGCTGCGCATTCTGTTGCCAGGGGGTCGTCTCAGTCCCTTTGGTGGTCGTGAAGATGAAGGCCATAGTCTTCCTCTGCATTGTGACTCAACTTCTTTTCCCTTATCTGGTCACGTCGGCCCAGCATGAAGCAGGAAGGCAGGATGCTGCCAAACTAGTTAACAACTTATCAAGAAGTGGTTACATGAGCCTTGCAACAGTGACTTTAAGCAGAAGATGAAAAGAAGGGGGGGAAGGGGAGGTGGGGGGGGTCCCTCCTCCTTGCTGGTTTCAAGCGAATCCTTTATGTACTCTTTTGTTACATTAAGTAAGGAATTTCATAATGTCCAGCCAGGCGTTTCACAGTTTCTTATCACCCAGGAACCTTCACTACCCCCACTCTTCGAACAGAACAAAGACAATGAACAAACATTTATTGTATATTACAATCCCTCCTTTTTCTTTTGGTTACTTATTTTGTTCATTGAATCTCTGCAACGCCTGGCGACCAAGCACCAGCGCTTCTATATTCTCACCCTGATTTAATGGTTCATATTCAGCGCGAATAAGCATTAAGTGTGCTGCTTCTAGGCGGCTTTTTACAATTGCAATTACCTTATTAAAAATACATGGTCCAAAAGTTAACACTATTATTAAAAGCAGTAAAGGTCCTGCTATAGTTGACAACAAGGTAGTAAGCCAAGGTGAATAATTAAACCAAGATTCATACCAATTTTGCCTAGCTTCATTTTCTCTCTTTCTTTTCCAAATGGTAATTTGCCACCGTATGCTGATCATATACATATTCTTCAGGGTGATATAAGATTCTTGGTATAATTATTACCTGTACACAAAAATCATGAGACACGTTGAAAAGTTTTAGCGACAGACAAGGAGTTACCCCTACAGACAAACAAACCCAGCTAGTGTTGTTAGCTGGGATTAACCATTCGGCTGATTGTTTTCCAATACTGTAGTCATTTTACAAGCTGGATTCTCTGAACACTTCCTGATAATACCTTATTTGTTCCTACTGCCTGGGGTCTATTGGCATCCTCCCTTTTTATCAGTATGAGACCCCCTTTTTCTTGGAAGTTCAGAAAAGTCACTTTACCACTGTTGCCCAGGCCCATGGCCTTTTCCAATTTGACCCAATTTTGGTTTGGGGGTATTTTGGGGGTTAGTCTGGAGACAAAGATCACATTAAGTTATTTGAATGATGTTAGCATATAAGTTCTTGGCAATAATTTTTCAAATTAGATAGTTATACAAAGCGTCTATTCCTCAATGTGTCCTCCAGTGTTTTTCCTTTACTGGGGACCACAATAAATTGGAGGGGATGACTAGCTTCCACTTCTCTTCTTTGGTAATAGCCCATCCCTCTTGGTTATATTTTCCCTTTTGACTTTCGATTAATTTTCTATCCTTTTTTGTTATATACAGGCTTACCTTCAAGGGGAATCTGCCTGTCTGGAGCCAGGGCTCCCTCAGTTTCACAGCTGCTGATGTGCAGCGGTTTTGTCTTTCTTAAATCTGCTTTCTCAGAGGCACAGACTTCAGAGCCCTCCTACCCTTGAGCAGATCAACACTTGCGCCTAACTTGGTGTTGTCTGCAAACTTACTGAGGGTGTGCTTGATCCCCTTGTGCAGATCATTGAGAAAGATATTGAGGAGAAGTGGCCCCAGTACTGAGCCCTGGGGGACTCCACTAGTGACCGGCGTCCAGCTGGATTTAACTCCATTCACCATGCGACTTTGGGCCTGGCTTCCCAGCCAGCTTTTAACCCAATGAACCAGACACTTGTCCAGGCCTTGAGCAGCCAACTTTTCCAGGACAATGCTGGGGGAAACGGTGTCAAAAGCCTTACTGAAGTCTAGGTAGACCACATCCACTGCAGAGGCAGACAAGGACCCCATAGCTGTAAGTGACGATACTCTTTATTTTGGTTTGTTTGTTTGGTAGACTGGACATTTGGTGCTGCCTATAAGTCGGAAGGTAACCTTCTGCAGGGTAGTGTTGGTGTATACTTTTGTGGCTAGCACCTTAAGTATACGTTGGATCTGTGTTGGTGGCATTTAATTGCCATTGGGAACCTTGGCAAAAGGTTTGCTTTTAAGGTTCATTTGGTACTGTGTTACTTATTTTGGTTTTCTGACCTATTGAATGCAGAATTTGACTCTGATTTTTGTTATTGTGATTTTAGCTATATTTTTGGTAATAATAATAGTTTCTTGGTGTTGCTGTAAAAAGATACCAACGTGCTGCATTTTGTAAGTGTTAAAGGGGTATCTTGAAAGTGTGAATTAAAAAAGGTGGGATGAAATGTTGTATACTGCTATGTTGTTTCAGCATCTTGGAGGGAAAAGGTATGGAATTAAGTTGGCCTCTGACTGAGCTTTTGGTGCTGGCATTAGAAAAGTACAGGCTGGAGAAAGATAAAGGAAGTGTTAAAAGGGTTGTTGAAGGTGTTAAAGGTGTGGCATGTAGTATTTGATAAAGCTGTTTGAAGTTGAATGAGCAGGGAAAGAGGATGTAGGGATGTTAATAGTTCTGCCTCAACCCGAGGCTGAGATCTCAAAATCACCTTGTGAGCCCTCTGGGGCAGAGGGACCATGATGGGTCCGAAAGTGTTGTCATGGAAACAGAAAAGCAGCTAACTCTTAAAACAACCTGAGTTCACATGTGAGCTCAGATTGCCAATGGGATCGCTCAGGGAACTTTCAACGATTGCATTCCCCTGACCGACCCCCCCCAGCTGAGATCCTAATCACCCCGGAAGTTATGAACGACTATACAGAAATCTGGTTAAATTGGGAATTGAGAATTTGTTCCAACAAGATCCAAAAGAAACCCCTATGGAATTTTTGAACCAACTTTTGAAATGCAATGAAATAAATAAATAAATAAATAAATAACGATAAAAAAAATTGGACCTGGCTTCAGAAAACAGAGGCAATTGGCTAGCCTCTTTCTAGGGCAATTAGCCCACTGATATCAGAAAGAAATTGTCTTTGGCTGCAGGATAAACTCACAACAGTCAGGAATAACGGGGACCTGGGGCATTTACCCTAGCAGGTCCACTGGTTGAAATAAAGCCAGGGAACAAAGAGAGGGCCTTGAATTTTTTGTTGGTTAAGGGAGCTTCTTTCCCTCTGTTAATTACTCTGTAAATGTAGTAGGAGCAACTGCCTAACAGGAAAAGGCATTTTTTTTTGCAATGCTTGAAATTTAAATTGGGAAAAATGATTGGAATTACAAAATTAGAAAAATAGTCAAGTTTGGTTCACGGTACTAGATTTAAATCCTAATAGAGGACGGAAAACTCAGATTACTTGGACAGTGTTACCACAGGGGTTCAAGAATAGCCCCACCGTATTCAGGAAACAGCTAGCCTGTGATCTTGAAGTTTGACAGACCCCTTTGGGAAAAGGGGACACTGTTGTAATACACAAATTATAGCTACTGAAGAAGAAGAGGAATGTGTATCATGGACTATTAGTTTACTAATATTATTTTTCTTCGGCACTAATACCTAGCCTCTTTCCTCAGTAACTGTTTCCAGATCGCCAGATCTTTCATCAAGACCATGAACATGGTATACTCCAGCTGACCAGACTTCTAGGAAACACCCCTAGAAGATGTGGA
>NW_023306617.1:0-7518 GCF_011077185.1 Oxyura jamaicensis
TGTTTCTCACTTCTCTAGCCTGTTAGTAATAGGCAATAAATCTTACTATCTTCCTATGCTGAGTCTGTTTTGCCCATCACAATAATTACTGCACGATCTCCTTGTCCTTATCTCAACCCTTGAGCCCCTTTCATCGTATTTTCTCCCTGTTCCTCTTTGAGGAGGGGGAGTGAGAGAGCGGTTGTGGTGGAGCTCGGTTGCCCACCCGAGCAAAACCATCACACGGGTCCTGGCATTTGGACACAACAACCTCATGCAACACTACAGGCTTGGGGCAGAGTGGCTGGAAAGCTGTGCAGAGGAAAGGGCTCTGGGGGTATTGGTCAAAGCTTGACTGAACATGAGCTAGCAGTGTGCCTGGGTGGCTAAGAAGGGCAACGGCATTTTGGCTTGTATCAGGAGTAGTGTAACCAGCAGGACCAGGGAGGTATTCATCCCCCTGTCCTCAGTTCTGCAAGTCCTGTGAGGCACAGCTGAGGGAACTGGGGCTGTTTACTCTGGAGAAGAGGAGGCTCAGGGGAGACCTTGTTGCTCTCTCCAGCTACCTGAAAGGAAGTTGTGGGGAGCAGGGTGTCAGCCTCTTCTCACAGATAACTGGTGATAGGACCAGAGGGAAGGGCCTCAAGTTGCGCTTGGGGGATGGTGGTGGTAGGGAGCTAATACTGCAAATTAGGAGACATTTCTTCTCAGAAAGAATAGTGAGAGATTGGAACTGGTTGCCCACGGACGTGATGGAGTCACCATCCCTGGGGTTGTTCAAGGAAAGTTTGGACCTGGTTCTTAGGGACATGGTTTGGTGGGTGATATTAGTGGTAAGGGTATGGTTGGAGCAGATGATCTTGGAGGTTTTTTCCAATCATAATGATTCTATAATTCTATGATCTTCCTGTCCCTGTCTGTGTGTCCTGCCTGAAAATGGAACAAAGAAAGGCTATTCTTAGGTTGGAAACTTTATTTATTTATTTATTTCTGCTAGGCGGAATGAGCCTGCTGTCAAGAAGTGCGTCTGTGCCCAGGGAAGGGAGGGAAGCCCAGGGATTCCTTCAGGCTGATTCCCAGCAGGTTCCCCTGCAGCCCCAGGGCCACGGGCAGGGATCCTGGTGGGAGGCAGAGCAAGGGAGGCCTTGGGCTGGGCCTGTGCTGCTGAGCTGGGCTGGGCTCCTGGGCCCAAGGGGAACTCCTGGCAAGCGGGCAGCGCTGTAGAGACACAGCTCTGCCCAGGAGCAGCTCCTCTGCACAGCGCAGCAGGGCTGGGGGCACTGCCTGCACAGCTGGCATGGGGAGGGGAAAGAAGGGAGAGAGAGGTTACGGGCTGAGTGGAAGATGAGAATACTGAGAGCTCAGAGGAGGAGAAATCTTCAGAGCTCATAACAGAGTAAGTCTCTTTCTGCAGTGCAATGCACAGGAGTATCAGGGAAGATTTCCAGACCCAGAACTCCCCACAGAAGATGAGGCTGGATGTACTTGGTATTTCTTTAATGTGGAGCAGCACAAGCTGCAATGCAGAGGTTTCCTGCTGCAGGGTCAGCATCCAGGCCCCAAGGGTTCCTTTTTTGCAGGCCGGCTTCAACCTGTGTAGCCAGGGGTGCAGACAGGGGTGGCCAGGGCTGTGGTGCAGAGCAGGGTCCCTGCTGTGCCCCAGGGGCTGTGTGCCGGGGCAGGGCCTCTGCCACCTGCCAGGCTCAGCACTCAGCCTGCCCGGGGAGCTGCCCAGGGTGCTGTGGGGAGAAGCTGCGGGTGGAAGGAGCTCCCCCAGGCAGGGCAGGGTCCTGCTGCTGGCGGGAGGCTGCTGCCTTGGGCAGACTGCTCACAGCAGTGCAGCACATCTACAGGGTATTTCCCACAGGGTTTTTTAGCATTGTCAAGGCAGTAAATATTTTGAAGGCATAGAGCTTTTTTGACTCTTCTCTGTTTCCCTTTGCTGAGGAAGCTGGGAGGATACATTAATGGAAGAGAAAATTCAGTTTGGGCAAGTTCAGTTTGGGCAAGAGGCTGTCAGCTCTTTTCCAGCTCAGATAGAAACCTGATAACGGCTTGTCACCATTTCTGCAGCCGAAGTCTGCACCAGCATCACGTTTCTCACCACTGAGTCTTTTCTTCTGATCTGCTTCTCTGGACTGTCAAACAGTGGAGTGTCCCATTACATGCCATGCCGCTCAGAGGTTTCTGCGGGGCAGATCTGAGTGTTTAGAGATGCTCAGATGGGAGTAGACATCTCCAGGAATAACAGCTCCAGGCACTGAAGATCAGTCAGGGAAGGAGGGCAGTGCTGTGCAGGGTAGATTTGGGCATCCTTCTCTCAGTTGCTGCAATCCAGTTACCTTTTGTCTAAGCCCCCTCGTCTCCTCTCCCAGCCAAAACTACTTCTGCAATGAAGATCATAGAATGAATCCTGTCATAGAATGGTTTGGGAAGGAAGTTACTTGAAAGACTTGAGTTCCCAATCCCCTGCCATGGGCAAGGGGACTTTCCACTAGACCAGGCTGCTCAAAACCTGGCCTTGTAAACTTCCAAGACTGGGGCACCCACAACTTCTCCTGGCAACCTGTTCCAGTGCCTCACCACACTCTGAGTGAAGAATTTCCTCCTAATCTCTAATCTAAATCTCCCTTCTTCTAGTGTAAAACTATTCCCCCTTGCCCTATTGTTATCTACACAAGTAAAGAGTCCTTCTCCATCTTTTTTATGTCCCCTTCAAGTACTGAAAGGTTGCAATGAGGTCAGCACGTAGCCTTCTCTTCTTTAGGCTGAACAACCCCAGCTCTCTCAGCCTTTCTTCATAGGAGAGGTGCTCTAGCCCCTTGACCATCTTTGTGGCCCTCCTCTAGACCCGCTCTAACAGCTCCACATTCTCCTTGTGCTGGGAGCTGCAGACCTGGAGACAGTACTCCAAGTTGGGCCTCACCTGGGCAGAGCAGAGGGGGACAATCCCCTCCCTCGACCTGCTGGCCACTCCTCTGTTGATGCAGCCCAGGATGCAGCTGGCTGCTTAGGATAGGCTGGGCATTGGTCAGTGGGTCGTGAGCAATTGCATTGTGCATCACTTGTTTAGTAAACATTTTAAATTGTAGTACTATTGACATTATTGTTATTATCTTCCTTTTTTCTGTCCTAATAAACTGTCTCTATTTCAACCCACAGGCGTTCACTTCTTTCTAATTCTCTCCCCCCAACCAAGAGAGGAAGAGGGGAAGGTGAGCAAATGGCTGTGTGGTGCTTAGCTGCCAGCAGGGTTAAACCACAACAAACTCTTTTAATGAATGTGCATCTGGAATGCACAAGGAATGCAGACAGTGTATCACTAAGTCTCACAGGTTTCTGCAAGAAACTGAGTAGGGTTCACTCAAAGAAGTCTGTCCTAAATTGTCACTTCATTTTCGTTCTTCAACAGGTCCCCATTCCCAGGGGCATCAAATGCCCAACAGCAGCTCCATCACTGAGTTCCTCCTCCTGCTATTCACAGACACACGGGAGCTGCAGCTCCTGCACTTTGCGCTCTTCCTGGGCATCTACCTGGCTGCCCTCCTGGGCAACGGCCTCATTGTCACAGCCATAGCCTGCGACCACCGCCTCCACACCCCCATGTACTTCTTCCTGCTCAATCTTGCCCTCCTTGACCTAGGCTCCATCTCCACCACTCTTCCCAAAGCCATGACCAATTCCCTCTGGAACACCAGGGCCATTTCCTATGCAGGATGTGTTGCCCAGGACTTTTTGTTTGTCTTCTTGTTTTCAGCAGAATATTCTCTTCTCACTGTCATGTCCTATGATCGCTACGTTGCCATCTGCAAACCCCTGCACTACGGGACCGTCCTGGACAGCGGAGCTTGTGCCAAGATGGCAGCAGCTGCGTGGGGCAGTGGGGTTCTCAATGCTCTGCTGCAAACTGCTAACACATTTACATTGCTATTCTGCAGAGGCAATGCTGTGGACCAGTTCTTCTGTGAAATCCCCCAGATCCTCAAGCTCTCCTGCTCACACTCCTACCTCAGGGAAGTTGGGCTTGTCATAGTTAGTGCGTGCTTTGCTTTTGGATGTTTAGTTTTCATTATGCTCTCCTATGTACAGATCATCAGGGTTGTGCTGAGGATGCCCTCTGAGCAGGGCCGGCACAAAGCCTTTTCCACGTGCCTCCCTCACCTGGCTGTGGTCTGCCTGTTTGTTAGCACTGGAGCTTTTTCTTACCTGAAGCCCCCCTCCATCTCCTTCCCATCCCTGGACCTGGTGGTAGCAGTTCTGTATTCGGTGGTGCCTCCCGTACTGAACCCCCTCGTCTACAGCATGAGGAACGAGGAACTCATGAATTCTGTGAAGAAAGTGATTTCCTGGAGTTTTTTCAATAATTATAAAATTCTTGCCTCTTTCCATAAATGACTCCCAGCATATCCTATGTCAGACCTGTGTTTTGTTTGTTTCCATTTTTCTAGTTAGGTATGTTTTTTCTGTTCCTACACACTTTTGGATTTCTCTCACTTCATATGAAGTGGGATGGACCAACTAACTGTAACACTGGAATAGAGGGCTACAAACTGTTCAGAAGAGATAGCCAGGGAAAGAGGGGTGGGGTGTTGCTCTCAGTGTTAGGGAATGGATTGATTGCAAAGAGAGGCCTCTGAGAAACAGCCACAGACAGGTTGAGAGCTTGTGGGTAAAAATTAAGGACTGGCCCAATAAAGAACACCTGGTGGTTGGCGTCTACTCAGGGCTGCCTGATCAAGGGGAGCCTGTTGATGAGGCTTTGCTTCAGCTATAAGGAGCATCATGCTCACACACTCTCGTGTTAATGGGGAACTTTGACCACCTGAATGTCTCCTGCAAAACCTATACAGCAGGCTGTAAGCAATGCAGGAGACTCCTACGGTGCACTGAGGGTAACTTTCTGGTCCAGGTGTTAGACAATCCAACTGGAGGAGAAGCATTACTTGACCTAGTGCTCACCAACATGGAAGAGCTCATTAAAGAGGTCAAGATTGGAGGCAGGCTCTACTGCAGTGACCATGCCCTGGCTGAGCTTGTGATCTCTAGGAATACAGCCTGGCAAAGGGCAAGTAAGGACCCTGAATGTCCAAAGAGTGAACTTCAAGCTCTTTAAAGACCTAGTGGATGACTCCCCTGGAACACCGCACCGTCCTTAGGGACAAAGGAGCTGAGCAGAGCTGGACACTCTTTAAGGATGTTTTCCTTAAAACACAAGGACTCTCCATCCCCCTGTGTGAGAAGCCAAGCAGGAAACTGAGATGGCTGAGCAAGGACCTGCTGCTCAAACTGAGCTGTAAGAAGGAAATGCACAGGCAGTGGAAGCAGGGACATGTGGCCTGGGAAGAGTACAGGGATGTAGTCCAGATGTGCAGGGATGGGATCAGGAAAGCCAAGGCACGGATGGGACTGAGCTTCGTGAGGGATGCAAAGAATAACAAGAAGGGGTTCTTTGTTCAGGAAAGAAAGGCCAAGGAGAGAGTATCCCCTCTGATGGATCAGAAGGGTGAACTGGTAACGACAGCCATGGAGAAAGCTGAGGTACTCAGCAGCTTCGTTGCCTCAGTCTTCGCTGCCATTCAGGCTTTCAAAGTCTTTTGTTTCCCTGAACCTGTAGATGGAGGCTGGGGGAGCAAAGTCGCACACACTAAGTGAAGAGCAGGTTTGAGACCACCTGATGCAACTAAACAAGTACAGGTCTGTGGAGCCTAATGACATGCATCTGAGGGTCCTGAGGGAATTGGCTGACGTAGTTGCCAAGCCACTCTCCATCACAGTTGAAAAGTCCTGGCAGTCAGGCAAGGTGCCTGGTGACTAGAAAAAGGAAAAAGGGAAACATCACTCTTTATTAGGCTAGAAAGGAAGATTGGGGAAACTACAGAATGGTGAGCCTCACCTCTGTGCCTGGCAAGATCATGGAATGGGTCCTCTTGGAGGCAATGTTAAGGCACATGCAGGACAAGGAGGTGATCTGGGACAGCCAGCATGGCTTCACCAAGAGCAAACTGTACTTGACCAATCTGGTGGCCTTCTACGGTGGAGTGACAGTATCAGTTGACAAGGGAAGCTTGAGCGATGTCATCTACCTGGACCTCTTTAAGGCTGTTAAAACAGTTCCACATGACATCCTAATCTCCAAATTGGAGAGGTACAGATTTGATGGCTGGACCATTCAGTGGATAAGGTGTCAGCTTGAAGGTCGCACCGCGAGAGAAGTGGTCAACGGCTCTATGTCCAAGTGGAGGCTGGTGATGAGTGCTATCCCTCAGGGGTCTGTCCTGGGAGCGGTACTGTTTAATACCTTTATCAATAACATAGACAGTGGGATTGAGTGCACCCTCAGCAAGTTTGCAGATGACACTAAGCTGAGTGGTGTGGTTGATACAATAGCAGGAAGAGATGCCATCCAAAGGGACCTGGACAGGCTTGAGAAGCGGTCCCATGTGAACCTAATGAGGTTCAACAAGTCCAAGAACAAGGTGCTGTGCCTGGGCCAGGGAAATCCTGATGTGAGTACAGACTTGGAGAAGAACTCACTGAGAGCAGGCATGCAGAGAGAGACTTGGGGGTTTGGGTGTATGCAAGGCCTGACATGAGCCAGCAGTGAGCACTTGCAGGCCAGAAGGCAAACGGCATCCTGGCCTGCATCAACGGAGTAGTAGCCAGCAGGTTGACGGAGGTGATTGTCCCCCTCTGCTCTGCCCAGGTGAGGCCCAGCGTGGAGTATTGTCTCCAGGTCTGCAGCTCCCAGCACAAGAAGGGTTTGGATCTGTTAGAATAGGCCCATTTTCTGTCCTAATAAACTGTCTTTATCTCAACCCCCAGGCTTTCATTTCTTTCTGCTTCCTTCCCACATCCCAAAGAGGTAGGGGGGAGGGTGAGTAAAGGGCTCTGTGGTGCCTAGCAGCCAGACAGGTAAACCACAACACCCACACTTCAAATGACTGTTGGGACCCTGAGAAACTTGTTCTGAGTCATGTGTAATAAACTCAGGCTGAAAGACTCAAGTGCAGGTGACTTTGAGTGGCTGTGGCAGAGCCCAGCAACCTACCCCAGTCTGGGAATATGTCCCCTTCCAACTAGGGAAATTAAAAGGCATTAATATGAACAGATCCATCAGATCAATACACACAGTAAGGGAAAATACTAGTTATTGTGCTGTAGGTGCAGCAGGCAGTAGACACTGCATTGGACCTCAGAAGACTCAAGCAGATCTAACGCAGTTCATCCATGAGCTAAGACAAAACACTGTGAGTAGAGTGAAGGACACCAAGTGGTGCCCTACCATGAAGGAGGATGGCACAGCACAGTACAGCTGTAAGAGGAGTCTTTCTCGTGCCATGGCTGACACAGGTTCAGCTGAAGTGAAAGCCCCAGCCCATTACCAATGGAGTGAAGGTCCCTGGGCACAACTGCAGAAAGACTTTGCAAGACCTCAGCCAGTGACACCTTGAAAAACAAAATACATCTTGGTGGTAGAAGGTATTTTGGCACATGGGCAGATGTCCTCCCTGGCAAAACCAACACGGAGGCCACCACTGC
>NW_023306618.1:0-6951 GCF_011077185.1 Oxyura jamaicensis
AAAATAATTTCAATAGACCAGAAAATTGTGTGGTCTAATTTATAATAATTTTGGTGCCGTGACTCGGATGAAGGCGAATTGATCAGGAGTCCCTCTAGGGGAGGCGCCCCGCCGATTTCGGCGGCCCCCAGAAACGGAAATTCCTGTTCGAGCCCTTCACCGACGAACCTAAAATTAGACACAGGCAAATAAAACCGGTAAACCCTAGGCAACCTTTGTGCACGAAGACCGAACGAAGACCCACGGGGTGGGTAAGTATAGGCCGGTGTTCAGTTCGGTTGGGGTTGGGTATCCCGGAGCATAACGTGTGAGACGTCCAAGTGCGGACGAAGCGAGTGCGGACCCCTTGGTAGTGCGTTTCCCACATCCCGCGAGGGACTGGGCCACAAAGAGGGGGAAGTGTTGTGTGTGTGTGTACGAAGGTGCTCTGGAGGATGGGACAGAAGAAAAGTAAGCCTTCTGGCCCCATGAGGGAGGAATCTAGTATACCCTCCATTCCTCCTGATAGTCCGTTAGGACTGATGATTAAGAATTGGAATAATTCCCCTTCTAGGCGGGGAAAAAGCAAAGTTAAAATGATTTATTATTGTATAGAAGTGTGGGGTAACAAGCCCATAAAAGGGGACATTGTCTTTTGGCCCCCGTTCGGTTCCTTTGAGGATTGGGTATGCCAAGCCCTAAACATTCATGTTAACTCTAAGGAACCGTTTAGTTTGGAAGAAAGTGAGTACGTGCACCTCTGGATAAATTCAGATACGAGGACGTATCTATATCCTCTAAAAGAAAAAGGGGGGCGGAAGAAAAAGAGAAGTGACTTAGAAGCCCTAACTTCGCCCCCGCCCTATACCCCACCGCCCTTACCAACGGCTCCTGTCCTTAATGGACCCCCTGAATCAGGAATTCCAGAGGAATCAGAATCAGATCATGAAACACAGGGACCGGTAACTAGAAGTAGGGCAAGAAATCAAAAAAGGGAAGAATTGTATCCTCTAAGAGAAATAGCAATAGGAGGACCCCAGCCAGGAATGGGATACGTGGCCGTCCCCATTAATTCAGGGGACGTGAGGGACTTTAAAAAGGAAATGGGAAATTTACTAGAAGACCCGTTGGGAGTGGCAGAACGAGTAGACCAATTCTTGGGCCCAAATATATATACTTGGGAAGAGTTACAATCTATACTGGGAATTCTCTTTACATCAGAAGAAAGAGGAATGATTAGGCGTGCTGGGATGCGAATTTGGGACCAGCAACACCAGCAGGGGCCGGCTGCGGACATAAAGTGGCCGATGCAGCAGCCTAATTGGAACAATCAAGACCCCGTACACCGGGGACATATGCAAGATTTAAGAACAATTATAATTCAGGGGATACGAGAGTCTGTCCCCAGAGGACAAAATATAAATAAAGCTTTTAACGAACAACAGAAAAAGGATGAAACCCCAACAGAATGGTTAGAAAGATTACGAAAGAATTTGCAATTATATAGTGGCTTAGATCCCGGAACTCCTATAGGGGAGGCATTACTTAAAGCCCAGTTTGTGGCAAAATCATGGGTAGATATTAGGAAGAAACTGGAAAAAATAGAGGATTGGCAAGATCGGGGCCTGGACGAATTATTAAGGGAGGCACAAAAGGTATATGTTAGAAGGGAAGAAGAGAAAGAAAAGAAACAAGTACGTATGATGGTAGCAGCAGTGCGAGAAGGACAAAGGGGGGCTGGGCTGAATCGAAGGCTCAACCCGATGCATGGGAGGCCTAGGGAGGAGGAAGGAGGTAATAAAGAACGAAAAAAATGTGACCTGTTTTTACTGTAACAAGAAGGGCCACATGAAAAGAGAATGTAGACAAAGGAAAGAGGATGAGAAGATGTTTAAGAGTGAATAGGGGTGTCAGGGGCTCTATTTGCTGGGGACTCGAAATAAGACAGAGCCCTTGATAAAATTAAAAGTAGGTCCCCAGCGTGAGGAGGTAGAATTCCTCATGGACACAGGGGCTGAAAGATCAACAGTCCAAACCTTGCCTACCGGATGTAAAGCCTCTGCTGAAAAAGTTCAAGTAATCGGAGCAAAGGGGGAACCCTTTGGGGTTCCTGTTATAAAAGAAGTATCAATAGAATTAGATTCTAAAATAAGCAAGGGGAACCTGCTTCTAGTACTGGAGGCTGAGTATAATTTGTTAGGAAGAGATTTAATAATAGAACTAGGAATAGGGTTAGAAGTAATAGGAAAAAGACTAGAAATAAAATTGTGCCTACTCCGAGAAGAGGATGAAGCAAGCATCAATCCTAGAGTCTGGTCCACGCCAGAAAGTGTAGGGAAACTGAAAATAAGGCCTTTTGAAGTGACCATAAAAAACCCCGAAATACCAGTAAGGATAAAACAATATCCCTTCTCAGAGGAAGGTAGGAGAGGGTTAAAACCCGAAATCCAACGGTTATTACAGCAAGGGCTACTGGAACCTTGTATGTCTCCCTTCAACACTCCTATTTTACCAGTAAAAAAGAAGGATGGAGGGTACAGATTAGTACATGATTTACGAGAAATTAACAAGAGAACTGTTAGCAGATTTCCTGTAGTGGCCAATCCACACACGCTGCTCAGTAAATTACACCCAGAAGATCAGTGGTATAGTGTGATTGATCTGAAAGATGCATTCTGGGCATGCCCCCTGGACGAAAAATCTAGGGATTATTTTGCCTTCAAATGGGAGGACCCAGACACCTATAGAAAGCAGCAGTTAAGGTGGACGGTCCTGCCCCAGGGGTTTACAGAATCCCCAAACTTGTTCGGGCAGGCACTGGAGCAAATTTTGCAAGGATACAACAGAGTACCAGGCACAACTCTGATCCAATATGTAGATGATTTATTAATAGCTGGAAAAGATGAAGACATTGTAAGACAAGCTAGTGTTGGTCTGTTAAATTTTTTGGGGTCGCAGGGACTAAAGGTGTCCAGGTCAAAACTACAGTTTGTAGAAAAAGAGGTAAAATATTTGGGTCATTTGCTAAATAAAGGAACTAAGAGGCTGGATCCTGAAAGGGTTAAAGGGATCCTAGGAATAAAGGCCCCAGCTACCAAACGGCAAGTGCGGCAATTGTTAGGGTTAACTGGATATTGTAGACAATGGATAGAAGATTACAGTGGAAAGGTTAAATTTCTATATAACAAACTGAATAGAGATGGATTACTCAAATGGACAAAAGAAGATGAGGAGCAATTAGAAAGATTAAAAGAAGAACTGATGCATCCACCAGTTTTAAACTGCCCGGAATTAAAAAAACCATTTTTCTTGTTCGTAAATAGCACAGAGGGGACTGCCTATGGTGTACTAGCTCAAGAATGGGCAGACAGTAAAAAAACAGTAGCCTATTTATCTAAGCTATTAGACCCCGTTAGTAGGGGTTGGCCCAGCTGCTTGCAAGTAGTGGTGGCAGCTGCCCTACTAGTGGAAGAAGCACAAAAAATTACGTTAGGGGGAAAAATAAAGGTAATATCCCCTCACAATATACGTGGGGTGCTGCAGCAAAAAGCTGAAAAATGGATAACGGATGCAAGGTTACTAAAATATGAAGGGATCCTAATATCCTCACCCAGATTAACATTAGAAACGACTGCAGCACAAAACCCTGCTCGGTTTCTTTATGGTGAACCAAATGAGCAGCCTGAACATAATTGTCTTAGAAATATAGAAGAACAAGTGAAATTGAGGCCTGATCTGGAAGATGTAGAATTGCCTTTAGGGGAAAAGATATTTGTGGACGGATCCTCAAGGGTAGTCGGGGGTAAAAGAAAATCAGGGTACGCATTGGTTAATGGTAAAACATTTGAGGTAATAGAATCAGGCTCTCTGAGCCCGAGCTGGTCAGCGCAGGCTTGCGAGCTATATGCCATGATAAGAGCTCTGAAATTGTTAAAGAACAAAGGCGGAACAATATATACAGATTCTAAATATGCTTATGGAGTAATACACACCTTTGGGAAAATATGGGAAGAGAGAGGACTTATAAATTCACGAGGAAAAGGACTAATTCATCAGGAGTTGATTCTCCAAGTTTTACAAGCCATCAGGGAGCCTAAGGAGATTGCGGTGGTGCATGTAAAAGGACACCAGCGAGGGCTGAATCCCCAAATCAGAGGTAATAACTTAGCTGACCAGGAAGCAAAAAGAGCAGCTCTCATGGGTGTATATGAACTAACTGAAAGGGCAGACTGCCTGAGTTGTGGCAAGGATTTGAGGGAATTTCCCTGCTATGATTGCTGGAAGGATTGGGGAATGAAAGGGATTGAATGCAATTGTTCCAAGGAGGAGAACCCACCTCATAAGAATTGTTATGTGCATGGCCCAACTCATCCTAATAAGAGCGATCCATTCCCCTTGTTTTGTTTTACTACTGCAGAAAAGGAAAAGATGACACAAATGGGGATTCGAGAAAATGAAAAAGGAAAATGGATACTACCTGATGGACAAGAAGTGTTACCAAAATCAGTAGCTATGAGGGTGCTACGGAGATTTCATGAACAAATGCATTGGGGTGCCCAGGCGTTAGTTGATCAATTCGCCACCAATTATGTGTGTATAGGGATATATAACATAGCAAAGGGAATTGTTAATGGATGTATGACCTGCCGGAGGGTAAATGCAAAAAATATGAGAAAAAGGGTTCCGGGAGGACGAGAATTAGCCCACCGACCCTTTGCAAGAATTCAATTGGATTTTACCGAACTTCCCAAAACAGGAAGATACAAATATTTGCTGGTAATCGTAGACCATCTTACAAATTTTGTTGAAGCATTTCCCACGACAAGGGCTACAGCACAAACCGTAGTAAAAATATTGTTAGAAAACATAATTCCCCGATATGGGATTGTAGAAGCAATAGATTCTGATAGGGGATCACACTTTGTGTCAAAAGTGTCCCGTGACACAATGAAAGCTTTAGGAATCAAATGGGAATATCATACTCCCTGGCATCCTCAGAGCTCGGGAAAAGTAGAAAGGATGAACGGGGAAATTAAAAAGCAACTTACAAAATTAATGTTAGAGACAAAGACATCTTGGATAAAGTGCTTGCCGCTGGCTTTGTTAAGTATTCGCGTAAAACCCAGAACGGATCTGGGAATCTCCCCTTTTGAAATGCTGTATGGTATGCCTTATGATCTCGAGATACCCCTTGATCATCCCCACCTACAAGATGATCAATTAAAACCTTACCTCACACAATTGATAAATAGACGCAGGGAATTACAGAAAAAAGGTTTAATTGTGCAACGTCCTCCTTTGGATATGGCAATCCACAAGATACAGCCTGGAGATAAGGTCCTGATAAAAACTTGGAAAGAAGTTACATTAACACCACAATGGGAGGGCCCCTATGTTGTTTTGCTTACTACAGAAACAGCCGTCCGGACTGCAGAGAAAGGATGGACACACGCCAGCCGTGTTAAAGGACCCATCTGTGACGAGAAGTGGGAGATCGCTCCAGGAAACAAAGACCTGAAGCTCACATTGCGACGAACTCGATAGGTACCGTGGGTTAAGGTAGAGGCTCTCCCCTGAAGAACACTACTGCTGCCGAGAAGAACTAAAACCTCGTAGTTGGTTGCAACCCAACTGACGAGCGAGGCAGAGGAGTGAATAGTGGGGAGAAATGAGCCTCAGCCATTCTTATTGGTACTTGGGGGTTCTCGCAGTGATTTCATCCTGCATAGCAACTCAACACCATCCGCACCAACCCTTTAAGTGGAGCCTGATCCAATGGGAAAGTCAAAAAGTCATACAGCAAATCACTACGGCTGGTGCCCCTAGTTTTAAGACTGACCTTTGCGACCTAACGACTGTGGGACCAATGTGTAATAATCAGTCGGATTTTTATATGTGTCCAGCCTCTAATCCGGGAAGAGGTTACTGTAATTATCCAAATCATTATTATTGCGCTCATTGGGGTTGTGAGACTATTGCCTCAGGATGGGAACCCGGGGCAGGTAGGGATACGTACCTCACTGTACAGTTTGGACCACTGGGCTGTGGCCACCGGAATAAAATTCAGGCAGTCTATCACCGAGGGGCTGGAACCCGGCAAAGGGGGAACTGCAAATTCCTGTGGGTGAATGTGACAAAACCAAATAATCCTGCTTGGTTCCCAGGGAAAATATGGGGTGTAAGGTATTGGGAATCTGGGACTGATAGAGGAGGACTAATAATCATAAAGAAGGAGGAGGCCAGAGACTCTCAGTCGGTGGGGCCAAATAAGGTGCTATCAGAAGGAGCGTTGGGAATCCAGTCTACGAAAAGTCCTGGAACTTTAGCTCCTAATATTTCAGTAGTGGCTCCTACGGAGGTAGAGGAGACTGGGGACAACGACAATGTTTTCCCTATAAATACAATGTGGACAGTTATAAATGCTAGCTTTCAGGTACTAAATCAAACAAACCCCAACATGACTAAAAGGTGTTGGCTATGTGTAGGTGTGAGGCCCCCGTATTATGAAGCTATAGGGGATATGGTGGAGCCTGAATATTCAAACGAGTCAAACCCTTCCAAGTGCAGTTGGGGTCAGGAAGTTGGGATAACACTGACTCAAGTATCTGGAAGTGGTTGGTGTGTGGGCACGGTGCCAAAAGGAAAGAACAAGCTATGTAACATCACAGAAAGTAAAAACCGGTCAGCTAAATGGCTAATTCCAGCAATCAATACAAGGTGGGTTTGTTCGTCTGTGGGAGTAACTCCTTGTCTGTCACTAACACTTTTCAACGCATCTCATGATTTTTGTGTACAGGTAGTTATTATACCAAGGATTCTATACCACTCTGAAGAATACATGTATACTCATCGCACAGTTCCTGAGCACCATTTGGAAAAGAGAGAGCCTATCACAGCCATCACCTTAGCTACTATGATGGCTCTTGGGGCTGCAGGTGCAGGAACTGGAATTGCTTCCCTGGTAAAACAAAG
>NW_023306619.1:0-6857 GCF_011077185.1 Oxyura jamaicensis
ACTTTTAAACAGCCTGGGAGGGGGCGCTGCTGGCTCCGCCCGCGCCTCGTCAGCCTCCCTCGCGAGGACTGCCGGGTCCCGGCGGCTCCCCCGAGTGGCCTCGATGCCGGACAAAAAGCCCTGCCCGCCTCGGTCCCCTGCTCCGCTGCAGAACACGTCTGCCCCGGAGCTGATCGCCTTTGCAAAAAATATGTTCAACTTTGTGAAACTGTCTCAGTGAAAGTCCTTGGCAGGGCTCTGAAACAGGCAAATGCAGGACTCCTTTAATTCAACACATCCTTATATATGTTTATTTCTAGAAACACAGGAGGGATGTGACAGTTTGCACTACCTAAGGCCACTTTTCAAAAGCAAATATTACTTGCATCAGACTTTCAGCATCATATCAGCAGTGCTGGGGTTGCAGCTTTGCCCGACCTATGAAGTTTTATGCTATCCTACTGCAAAGGCTTATATTTCCCTTATGTTACCCTGTTTTGTAGTTATATATGTTGATTTTTTTGAGCAGTGCAGCTTTTAGGATTTTACAACATGCCCTTAATCACTTTTAGGCAACATGTTCATGTTTGGGGTCTTTCTGGTAAGGCAGTTAGGGCAGTACTCAAAATTTGGGGGCAGCTAGAGGAGAGATTTCCGAAGAGCATCATTTTGGGGTTTTCCTGAGATCTGGGAGGAAGAGATGATTGAGTGGGTGAAGGACACTATAAATCTGTCTCTTTTTTCAGATAGGTGTTATAAGTGTGAGAAACACTCTGTAGCCAATAACTTAGGCTCAGGCGAGGCTCTCAGTGAAGTAGTAATTTTTTCACGGTTGCAATGGCGGGCGCCCCACAAGCAGGAGAGCACGCCTACTAGTTCCATAACACAGTTAATATACTTTTTTTTTCTCGAGGACTGGGGCCCTCCCCGTTTCCCCATTGACTGGGTAATCCAGGTTCACAATCTATCCGATGCTTCACAGACAATACATGGCTTTCAGTTGCCGGCCTGTTATAAGTCAAATTTATTTTGACTTTTATACTCGTTGAGGTGGTAATGTTTCTTACACAGTGATTTCTGCCTAATTGCTCTAAGGATTCTGGTTGTCTGCATTTTACAAGGTTGTCTGTTAAGCTTTCTTATCACTGCAAGCATATCTCAATACCACATTCCTTCCCTCTAAACAATGTAACTCTGCAAAAATAACATTTTTGTTCCCACAATTCCCCCCTTTTCTTCTTTATAAATTGTTGATTTTTGCAAAACTTTTCTCTAAGTTGTAATTTGGTACGTATCTTCCTCTTCTTCACTTCCTTGGCTTTCCATTTCCTCTAATATCATCATCTCATCTGAGTAAGGTGGGGGCTCCATGGTCATTTTTTTCAATAGTGCAGTTTCAATTAACCCATGTACTAGTCCTTTTACACAGGGGATAATGCAACAACCAACGGCTGTCAAAACTCCTGCTACTAGACCAAGAATGTAAATATGGACACTACCATCCCTTTCCATTTACCAAACCAAGATTCCAACCATCCAGTGATGGAAGTGCCTGTTCCTATTTTCTCTGCCAATTCACTGGCAAGGGTGGTAAGCCCTTGCAATGCTCTAGTTACTGTGCCATCCGGGGCACCATTGTTGGGTATAAAAGTGCAACAATGGTTGCTCAGTATCACACACACACCTCCTCTCTCTGCGAGCATCATATCTAATGATATTCTGTTTTCCCAAGCCATTTTGCTGGGAGCATCTAGTTGTTCAATGATTCCTCTTATCGCATCCCTTGTATAATTTATGAATCTCTGCCGATTATAACAAATATAATTAATCCAATCCACATTCTTATTGATTGTTACCCACCAGAACAGTGACTCAAACCCTGCAGCAATTTGATTCCTGGCTTTCTGTTCATCAGGAAATCCTCTAGGCACCCCAATAGGATCTATGTATACTCTATGATACTCAAATGATACTCCTAAGCTTCTTTTACTTCTGGGTATTTGTGATGTTTCTCTTTCAAATGCCAGGGTGAAGGGTATAGCTAATTGAACAAGTGCACAAGTGCCTCCCCAATTAGATGGTAGAGTGGACCGTAAGATCTTCCCTCCACAGTACAACAAGAGATCTGCCCTGGGGATCTCAAGTCTTGAGCAGTTTCCCATCAAGTCCTTGGTAGCATTCAAGGTCCTCGTGCACAAGGCAAATTCTCCCAGATGCTGGGTAGCACTCACACCCTGCCATGAGAAGCAAGCTGTATGGTTACCTATAGCTGTAGAGAATGCAGGGAGAACCCTGATATTGCTATCACGCAAGGAAGGGAACAGCAAAGAGAGAGACTTACAGGCTTAATTTCCCCAGGCAGTCTTTTCTTGGTACAATGCAATCATACATCGCATCCCCTGGGAATCCTTGGTCCACCCCAATGGGAAGGGCACTATCTGGGCAATCGGTCTTCCAGAGGCACAAGCATAGCAATTGCTATGGTGGAGACTCTGGACAGTATATTTGACCCATTCTATCCAGGCATTCACATCCCCATACCCTGTTTCAATCTCAGATGTTTGAATTGCCACATTTCAAAGAGGGCCTCCTGTTTTCTCCTTGAGTTTCTCCCTTTCTCTGATGGCAATAGAGGATCATTTCCATACAGCCATTCTCAATCTGGCTGTTGGGTCTCTCCCAGTTATTTGTTCTCTCTGCTCAATTGTCGTTGGGCATTTAAATCTCCACAAGCTAACACCTCACAAGCATCAAACGTGATGGACTCTG
This sequence comes from Oxyura jamaicensis, assembly GCF_011077185.1. NCBI lineage: Eukaryota > Metazoa > Chordata > Aves > Anseriformes > Anatidae > Oxyura > Oxyura jamaicensis. The sequence continues at coordinate 2,749 of NW_023306619.1, forward strand.
GTACATAACCCTCTGTCACATTCACCCATATTTTGACGGGGTATCCTGTCTTTGCTATTATCTGGTCATGCCTTTTCATATTTGCCAATTAACCAAGGCCTTCTCTGAGGCCTATAATCACTAGAAACAAAATTAGTAGTTGATTTTTCCCTGTCATTATTTTTAACCCTTAGGTTTCCAAATAATTATCAATACAAAGAATAAGAGATATGTACACTACTACTAGAACAAAAAACCCTTGGGAGCACTTCGATTCGCTATAGGCCAGTCCTTTCTCTCAATCGCAGGTCACACTTATTAGTTACCTGTGAAAATAAAAGGTTAGTTTACAGTTGTAAGCTTTTATCCCACTCAGAGTCTACTATGAGATTTTTCTCTTCACTTTCAACTTCCAACAAGTCTTTCTGATGGTTTTACTAGAGTGGGCAGCTGAGCTCCACCACAATTGCTCTCTCACTCCTCCCCTCCTCAAAGAGGAAGGGGGAGAAAAGACAACACAAAGAGATCGAGGTTTGAGATGAGAATGATTTAATTAAAGGGAAGGGGAATGGGGAGAAAAAGAAACAAAAGAAACAACAAGGACACGCGGAAGCACAGAGAGAAAGGAAAAAAAAGTTATTCTCTACTTCCCATCAACGAGCGATGTTCGGCCACGTCCTGGGAAGCAGGGCCTCAAAACGCCTACCGGTTGTTCAGGAGAGAGCCCCTCCCCCACAAGAGCCCCCCTTTTATTGCTGAGTGTGACATCAGGTGTTATGGAATATCCCTTTGGTTGGTTTAGGTCAGGTGCCCTGGTGATGTCCCCTCTTCATCAGTTGCCCACCCCCAGCCTGCTGGCTCCTGGGGGCTTGGAGGGAGTTCTGATGTTGTGCCAGCACTATGCAGCAATAGACACAGCACTGGAATGATACCAGTGCTGTTCCAGCTACAAGTGCATAGCACAGCACTGTGTGGGCTGCTGCAGGGAAAGGTGACTCCATCCCAGACAGACCCAACACAACCTCCACCCCTTATTCCATAACATTTGTGTCACACTCAGGTCCCACATAGTTTAGTATATAGATATTTCATCACCATTATTTTCTATCTATTAAAGTGTTTATACATCTGTACTTTTCATTCCACAGGCTTTTTCCCCAAAATGTTCATAAAAGCCGTTGATGGTTTCAGCGTCATCTGTCAAAGTGGTCACTCAGGGCAGGCGAAGTTGGTTTTCTTGACACCAGCACCAGCTTAGCTCATGTCACTGTTGCATTTGCCCGGCTCCTTGCGAAGTTGACCTGTCATTGGTTCTGCAGTGCCCTCCTACAACACATAACTTGGATTGCAGATTAATTTTCTCTCAAGGTTAAATCTCCTTGAGGCACACACCTGATATCCCCATCCTTCTGCATTACCCACCAGGTATACCCTGGTCCTTGGGCGAAGACAATCCCATGAGTGGGTTTGCCTTTTCCCATGGCAGGAGCAACCCACACTGCCTTCCCCATCCACCTCCCTACATGCACTACGGGGACTTTAGCTTCTCCCACAGTGTGTAGGGTTTTTGTTTCAGCAGGACCAGGACGGCTCTCAGACCCCCTGTTGTTAACTAGCCAAGTGACCTCTGGTAGATTCATGTCCTAATGTTTCCATGTCCCAGCACCCAATGCTCGTAACATAGTTTTTAACAATCCATTGTATCTCTCAACCTTCCCAGAAGCTTGTGGGTGATAAGGGATGTGATACACCCACTCAATGCCATGTCTCTTGGCCCAGGAGGTGGCCAAATTGTTTTGAAAGTGACTCCCATTGTCAGATTCAATTCTCTCTGGTGTACCATGTCGCCACAGCACTTGTCTTTCCAGACCCAAGATAGTGTTTCGGGCCGTGGCATGGTTTACTGGATATGTTTCCAGCCACCCAGTTGTTGTTTACATTACGTTACATACTTACCATGTTGTACATGGTAAGTATGTAACGTTTGCCTTGGCAGGTTTGTGGGAGTGGTCCGATGTAGTCAATCTGCCAGGACTCACCATATCGAAATCCAAGCCATCTCCCCCTATTCCAGGGAGACTTTACCCTCATGGCTTGTTTGATTGCAGCACGTCTCACACTCATGGGTAACCTGTGTGATGGCCTCAATGGACAGGTCCACCCCTCGATCACGAGCCCATCTGTATGTGGCTTCCCTCCCTAGATGTCCTGATGTTTCATGGGCCCATCGAGCTACAAACAGCTCACCCTTACATCCCCAGTCCAGGTCCACCTGAGCTACTTCAATTTTTGAAGCTCGATCCACTTCTTCGTTGTTCTGATGTACACCTACATGACGTACCTTTACAGCCAGGTTTTCTACTCGGGCAGCAATATCTTGCCACAGAGTAGCAGCCCAGATAGGTTTACCTCTGCGCTGCCAGTTGTTCTGTTTCCATTGCTGTAGCCATCCCCAAAGAGCATTTGCCACCATCCATGAATCAGTGTAAAGATACAGTACTGGCCATTTTTCTCTTTCAGCAATTTCTAGGGCCAGTTGTATAGCTTTCACTTCTGCATATTGACTCGACTCACCTTCCCCCTCCATGGCCTCCACAACTTGTCGGGTGGGACTCCACACAGCAGCTTTCCATTTCCAATGGCTTCCTACCACACAGCAGGATCCGTCAGCGAACAACACATACTGCTTTCTGTCTTCTGGCAACTCATTGTATGGTGGTGCCTCTTCAGCACGAGTTATCTCTTCTGTCGGTATTCCAAAATCCCTGCCCTCTGGCCAGTCCATGATCTCTTCCAGGATTCCTGGGTGGTTGGGTTTCCCCATTCGAGCCCACTGTGTAACTAACGCTACCCACTTACTCCATGTAGCATCGGTTGCATGATGTGTAGTGGGGATTTTTCCTTTGAACATCCAATGTAACACAGGTAGCCGTGGGGCCAAGAGGAGTTGTGCTTCTGTACCAACAACTTCTGAAGCAGCTCGATTCCTCTCATATGCTGTTAATATTTCCTTTTCAGTTGGGGTGTAATTGGCTTCTGATTCTCGATAACCCTGGCTCCAGAACTCCAGAGGTCGACCTCAAGTTTCTCCTGGGGTCTTCTGCCAGAGGCTCCAGGTGAGGCCATGCTCCCCAGCTGCAGTGTAAAGTATGTTTTGTACAGCTGGTCCGGTACGGACAGGCCCAAGGGCTACTGCACGAGCTATTTCTTGTTTGATTTGTTCAAAGGCCTGTTGTTGCTCAGGGCCCCACTCAAAAGAGTTCCTCTTTGGAGTCACTCGATATAAAGGACTCACAAGCTGGCTATAGCCTGGAATATGCATTCTCCAAAATCAAACGAGGCCTAGAAAAGCTTGTGTTTCTTTTTTGCTAGTTGGTGGAGACATAACCATTATTTTGCTGATCACGTCCGTCGGAATGTGGCGATGTCCATCGTGCCATTTTACCCCCAGGAACTGGATTTCCTGTGCGGGTCCCTTGACATTATTCTGTTTAATAGCAAAGCCAGCTTTCAAGAGAATTTGAATTATTTTCTTCCCTTTCTCAAAAACTTCCTCTGCTGTGTTCCCCCATACGATGATATCATCAATGTACTGCAAGTATTCAGGAGCCTCCCCCTGTTCCAGTGTCGTCTGGATCAGTCCATGGCAAATGGTAGGGCTATGTTTCCACCCCTGGGGCAGTCGATTCCAAGTGTACTGAATGCCTCTCCAAGTGAAAGCAAACTGTGGCCTGTACTCTGCTGCCAGAGGGATGGAGAAAAATGCATTAGCAATATCAATTGTTGCATACCACTTGGCTGCCTTTGATTCCAGTTCGTACTGGAGTTCTAGCATATCTGGCACTGCGGCACTCAGTGGTGGCGTGACTTCATTCAGACCCCGATAGTCCACTGTTAGCCTCCACTCGCCATTAGACTTTCGCACTGGCCATATAGGACTATTGAAGGGTGAGTTTTGCTGATCACTCCTTGTCTCTCCAGATGATGAACTAACTCATGGATAGGGATCAGGGAGTCTCGATTGGTGCGATATTGCCGCCAGTGCACAGTTGTAGTCCCAATCGGCAGTTGTTGTTCTTTGACCCTCAGCAATCCTACGGCAGAAGGGTCTTCTGAGAGACCAGGCAGGG
>NW_023306620.1:0-7896 GCF_011077185.1 Oxyura jamaicensis
GGCCCCATGGCTGGGCCAGAGAACCAACCTGTGCCACTATTGATTACTCCTATATGCAAGAGAAAACAATGGATGTAAAATACATTTTTTGTTTTTCTTAGAAAGGAAAGAAACTCCTGTGCAGACAAGAAAGGGGGAAGAAGACAAGGAATGCTTCAACAAAGTTGAGCCATCAAAAAAGAAGGAGGGCAAAGAGGAAGAGCTCAGAACCTCATCAGTAACCACAAGACCCCTATCTCAGGGCAAGCTATGAGATTTGTGAAAAAAATTCAGCCATCATTTAGGTGAGCATATTGTCACTTGGCTGCTCCAGTGCTGGGAGAACAGGGCCAATAGCCTGGAATTAGAAGGCAGGGAAGCCAAGCAGCTGGGAACCCTCTCTAGGGAAGGGGTGATTGACAAAGCAATTGGCCCTAACATTTACCATGGACTGACCCAGACTGCCCTGGAATGGGGGAAGCTCCTGAACACCTGCAATACTTGGTGACATCATCATGTGGAGCAACAGAGCAGAAGAAATATTTGCGAAAGGGAAATAATAATACAAATTATTGCAAAAGCTGGTTTTACCCTGAAACAAATGTCAAGGGACTGCAAGGGATCCCAATGCAGGCTGGCCAGGGTCGAGGAGAATACTCCTCAGGGATGGGTTAGGCATTGGTCATAGGGTGATGAGCAATTGCATTGTGCATCACTTGCTTTGCAAACCTAACTTTTATTGTTGTTATTATTATTATTAATGTCTTCCTTTTCTGTCCTTTTAAACTGTCTCTGTCTCAGCCCATGAGCTTTACAGGTGTGGAGCTGCAGGGCAGTGAGCTAACAGCTGTGTGGTGCTGAGCTTCTGGCTGGGTTAAACCACAAAGTCATGTTTGACAACTGTACATCAATAGCACAAATCACACTTCTAAAATTAGTCTCTCCTATGTTCAGTGAGGAGCAGTTGGAGACTATTCCTGTCAACTTCAAACACCACACCCCAGGAGAGACCCTGCTGCCTTCAGGAGCTGTCAGCCCTGAGGCCTTGGAGATACCTGGAGGGAGCCTAATGGCACAGAGGCACCAAGGCAGGGGCTACCCAAAGGGTAATAATTTTTCTGCAGTCTATGCTTGCAGATTCTTACAGTGGAAGGTCTCTCAGAATTTATCTATCTGATCTTCAGGAGCTGGAAACCCTCTGATGCCCAGTGTGCTGTCTTTGTGTCTTCATGTCAGAACAAAACACACAGTATTTGCGACAAGCATGAGCAGTATCCTCTGCAGGTGGAGCGGCAGCAGAGGACGGTCTGCTGCATGTCTTCCTGTCCCTCCCTGGCCTGCCTCCCCTGGCAGCAGCACGGTGCCATTCCTCCTGGCTTCTCCACCTGGCTGTGCTGCTGCTGTTCTTGTTTCCAGGCTGGCTGGGGATGGGGGTTTCACATGCACATGGAGTGAGCCCTCGGCGTGCTTGGGGGAAGGGGACTGTGGGGACAGGGTGAGGGGTCTGGAGATTTGCACTTTGAGCCTGGATTCCTCTGCTCTGAGCAGTGTTCTGGTCCTTCTCAGGTGAAACTCTGATTGCAATTTTCCTGCAGCTCAAAGAGATGCCAGCACAGGGTAGCTCAGACCAGCACTGATGGACAGACTGGCTGTTCTCCATGAAGGACACTCTGCACTAAAGGGACAGTCCCTTTGCCTCTGATGATCCAAAGGATTTCACTTGGAGTGCAGTAGAAATGCGCAGGATTTCTGGGTTAGAAAAAGACCTTAAGTGCTGGGGGGGTTGAGAACAAAAAATGCAAAAAATAAAATAAAATAAATCACCAAAGTCCTGCTCGGCAATTGGTTAAACTGTGAGCAACAAAGGGGTAAGGCTCTTTGATATCATCAGTAAATTTTATCTGAGATTACCCCATGTTCCTCTTTACCTCTTGCTATAGGGCAGGACTAACTCCTTGGTTGCCTACAGCAGAGTCCCCTTCTCCCAGGGACTCCCTCAGGCAGCATGAATCAAAACTCCTGAAAGGGTCCTGCCAAATGTCTTCCTGGAAGGGAACAAGCATATCGGGGGGTTTCAGTTGAGAAATAGAATGAGTTTTTTCTCACTAAGTCTGCAATAACGTCTCAGATGAGTTTGCTGTAACTTGGCAGTGCTTTCTTTTCCTTGGGCAGGACCAAATGACCAAAACCAGCAAATGGTCAACAGCAGCTCCATCAGTGAGTTCCTCCTCCTGGCATTTGCAGACACAAAGGAGCTGCAGCTCCTACACTTTGCACTCTTCCTGGGCATCTACCTGGCTGCCCTCTTGGGCAACAGCCTCATCCTCACCGCTGTAGCCTGCGACCACCACCTCCACACCCCCATGTACTTCTTCCTCCTCAACCTCACCATCCTCAACCTGGGCTGCATCTCCACCACTCTTCCCAAAACGATGGCCAATTTCCTCTGGGACACCAGGGCCATCTCCTGTGATGGGTGTGTTTCACAGGTGTTTTTATTTGTATTTTTTATGTCTGTGGAATATTCACTTCTCACTGTCATGTCCTATGACCGCTATGTTGCCATCTGTAAGCCCCTGCACTACGGGACCCTCCCAGGCAGCAGAGCTTGTGCCCAGATGGCAGCAGCTGCCTGGGGTAGTGGCTTTCTCAGTGTTGTCCTGCACACGGCCAGTACATTTTCACTGCCCCTCTGCCAAGGCAATGCTGTGGACCAGTTCTTCTGTGAAATCTCCCAGATCCTCAAGCTCTCCTGCTCTGATGCCTACCTCAGGGAAGTCAGGTCACTTGTATTTAGCTTTTCTTTAGGCTTTGGTTGTCTTGTTTTCATTTTCTTCTCCTATGTGCAGATCTTCAGGGCTGTGCCAAGGATGCCCTTTGAGTGGGGCCAGCTCAAAGCCTTTCCCACATGCCTCCCTCACCGGGCTGTGGTCTCCCTGTTTGTCAGCACCATCATGTTTGCCTACATGAAGCCCCCCTCCATCTCTTTCCCATCCCTGGACCATGTGGTGGCAGTTCTGTACTCAGTGTTTTCTCTAGCATTGAACCCATTCAGCTACAGCATGAGGAATAAGGGACTGAAACATGCTCTATGGAAACTGATATCTTGAGGTGTTTCAGAAGAAATTGTTCTTCAGTCATCTTCTGGAAACGATTCATAATGTCACTTATTACAGGAAGAGCCAACACTCTCTTCAGTATTCTTTTGTTTGTGTGTGTGTATGTCTTTGAGTATGTATTGTTAGTACCAGTGTTTTTTTTTGTTTTAATTCAGCTGTTGCCCAATAAAATATCATTAATTGTCCCATTTCCTGTTCAGTATGTACATTCTGAGTGTATGTACTGAGACTCTACCTGAGGAGCCATCTGTGAATTTAAACAAAATAAAGGAGGCTGCACTGCCTTCTTTGTCTGATGTCCTTCCTCTGAGACTTGTTCTGGCTCTGCAGGGGCAGTGCCCTTGTGCAGCACTGCAGATGAAAAGAGTCCCATCCAAGCAGCATGGCCAGGGAGCACCAGCATTTGGTGCATGCAGAGCTGCTCTCTTGCCACTGCCACTTTCTACTGCTGAATCCTGTTGGTGGGGCAAGGCCCAGCTGCTCTAGATCTGGTTCAAAGGTTTCCTGTTGGTAGCCAGTACCATGAGGATGCTAAATGGTCTCCAAATTGAGATCCCCAGTGCCTGGGGTTCTACAGCACATGATGGGGCTGATGTCAGATGAATGATTCTGTGGAGGGAATCAGGAGCTGCCAAGAGAGCCCAGGGGATCTGCAGGTGAAGGCATGAGCCCAGGAAACAGGAGTGAATGGAGCCTGCAAAGCATGAGCCTGTCCCAGGTGGCCTGACAAGAGCTCAAGTGCTCAATCTGGTGGGAACAGGCAGAGGAGAGCTCTGTAACCCCAGGACACGCATCAGGCCTAGCAAAAGAGTCCAGCGAGTGATTCTTTGCAGCCCTGGAGCAATGGCAGTGACCCCATGAGCTGGGTCTGCCTGCCAGCCTGCCCAGCACGGGCCTGCAGAGTGCCCCTGGTACCCCGGGTACCACAGCCCCCTTTCTCTGCAGAGCAGCAGTGCCAGCTGGGGCTGGGGCTGGGAGGGCACTTCCCCTGAGTGTCTTCTAGGCCAGCTTCAGGCACATGGCTTCCAGACGTGAGAGTGATCTTCACTGTGCAGAAGGAGCTGAGAGACCACCGACAGGCATGGGGCTTGAACATTTCTTGCAAGGTCCCTCCTGCCCTAGCACCTCCCAGGACTGGCATGGAACTGGCTCCCATGCATCAGAGAGGCTGGGAGTCCAGCAGCAGGGCCATGGGCTGGAAGGATCACAGCCAGCTCTCTTCTACTTGGGCAGAACCTTGCCCAAAAAGGGGATGTCTGCAGGTATGGTATTAGGAGGGCAGTGGTGCCTCAGAAGCTCAGTACGACATGAATGGCTGTTAAATGGCCTGTGAGTTGACTTCTTCAATGACAATGACAAAATTGACCTCTTCAATGGCAATGCAGTCATTGGTCCCAGCCAACATGGGTTCTTGAGGGGTAGGTCCTGCCTAACAAATTGGATTTCCTTTTACGATAAGATCACCCGGCTAGTTGACCAAGGGAAAGCAGCTGATGTGATCTTTTTGGACTTCAGCAAGGCTTTTGACAGTTTCCCATAGGATCCTCCTGGACAAAATGTCCAGCATACAACTTAACAAACACATCATACAATGGGTGAGCAATTGGCTGACGGGCAGGGCTCAAAGGGTTGTGGTAAATGGGGCCACATCAGGCTGGCGGATGGTCACTAGTGGGGTCCCTCAAGGCTCCATTTTAGGGCCAGTCCTCTTCAATAAGTTTTTATAAATGATTTGGACGTAGGACTAGAAGGTGTTTTGAGCAAATTTGCCAGCAACACCAAACATGGAGGAGTTGTGGACTCAGATGAGAGTGGAAAGGCCCTGCAGAGAGATCTGGACAGGTTGGAGAGCTGGGTGATCACCATCCACATGAAGTTTAACAAAAGCAAGTGCTGGGTCCTGCACCTGGGATGCTGCAATCCTGCCTATACATACAGACTGGGAGGCAAGACGCTGGAGAGCAGCCCCACAGAGAGGGATCTGGGGTGTGGTTGACAGAAAGTTGAATATGAGCCATCAGTGTGCCCTGGCAGCCAGGAGGGCCAACCGTATCCTGGGGTGCATCAAGCACGGCATTGCTAGTTGGTCAAGGGAAGTGATGATCCCGCTCAACTCTGCGCTGGTGTGGCCTCACCTCGAGTACTGTGTGCAGTTCTGGGCACCACAGTACAAAAAGGACATTCAACTGTTGGAGAGTGTCCAGAGGAGGGTGACAAAGATGGTGAAGGGGCTGGAGAGGAAAACATATGAGGAGTGGCTGAGGTGACTGGGCCTGTTCAGCCTGGAGAAGAGGAGGCTGAGGGGAGACCTCATTGCGGTCTACAACTTCCTCGCGAGGGGGAGTGGAGAGGCAGGTGACTTTTTCTCCACAAACACCAGTGATACGACCCATGGGAATGGGGTGAAGCTGAGGCAGGGAAAGTTTAGACTAGACATCAGGAGGAGGTTCTTCACCGAGAGGGTTGTTGCACACTGGAACAGGCTCCCCAGTGAAGTAGTCACTGCACCAAGCCTATCTGAATTTAAGAAGAGATTGGACTGGGCACTTAGTCACATGGTCTAAACTTTTGGATAGACCTGTGCAGTGTGAGGAGTTGGACTTGATGATCCTTATGGGTCCCTTCCAACTCGGGATATTCTATGATTCTATGATTCTGTGATTCTTTCTGAAGTAGCCAACAGGTCATCCCTTGACCTCTGGCTGGGATCTGGGAGCCTTTAGGCTCACATCTGCTGGTGTCCATGATAGGCTAGCAGATGCACCTGCTTTGCACATAGGTTGTAAGATCCTCTCTTCCTAAGTACCTGGCAGGCCCCACAGAGGAAAAGGTCTTGGATAGCTGTTGTCATGTCAGAGGTTTCAGCTTTTCCCAATTCATCCATCAGGGCTTTTTTCAGTTTTCTACAGAGGGGGCCACAGCCTCCCAGATGCCTGGGGGAACATAAAGCCTGCCTGCATGAGAGCCTAGGAGAAGTTACCCTGGGTCCATAGGAACTGTGATAAAATGATTGAGTCTCAAATAGAATTCCAGTTAAAGTTAGCAATTTATTAGAGGAATAAAGGCAAGCAAACAGTGCTGGGTGCGCTGGGAGTCTCTGCTCCACCAAGACACACACCCCACAGTTCCCATTCCGGGCTTATATCTCCTCTACTAATGCATATTCATTGGTGGGCATGTCCTCCTTCGAGCATGCCTTCTTCTTCTTCTGGAATCTTCTCAAATCTTCTCGACCCCAGACCACATGCATGCCCTCCCCGCCCAGTCTTCTGCCTAGCAACAACACTGGTCCAGGCTGTTCCTGTCAGGGGACCATTGCAGCACACAAGAACTGTATACATACATTAACCACTGAATGTAAAAACCATATACATATATTGATCACCAAACACAATAACTATATACAAACATTAACCATCTCCATTTCTCCAATCTTGTGGTTATACAAGGATATATAAGACAGTCACATTCTATCATGTGGCCCTAGCATTGCTCTACATTGACATGAATCAGATGAACATATCTCACAGGAACCATTCTGGAACCAAAAGTTGTAAGCAGGAAGTGCACTTTTGTGGTGTTGCAGAGCTTCTGGGCACATTGTGCAGGGTGCTCCTAGAGATCTTGGTGTCTTTCTCCATGCTGGCTTAAGAGCTGTTTCTCTCACAGGAACAGAGTAGCCAGCAGAGGTGCGACAGATACCCTGAGTTCATGAAAGCCATCAGAAAGCTGCACCTAAGAAGATGGCTGATAAGGGGAAGTCAGCAAAGCCTGGCCAGGAGAGATGAGAGATTGGGGGGAGGAAAGAGGAGCTTGGATAGCAGAAGATAACAGTTTTGAAGAGGTAAGAAGGTTCAGGTAATGTTGATCCCACCGTAAAACTGACTTAAAGCAGTCATGTGAGGCCCTTAACCTATTTTAATCTGTAACATTAATCCCTAAACCTAAATGCTACTCCACACCCTGAGAGGAATCCACTACTCTGTTTGACCACAATATCCCTTGAAGCCAAACTTAGTCCATAGCCCTTTTCCATTACTCTTACACTCTTGCTCACCCTGATCCCTGCCCTTAACACTAGCATTCAAATGCTTTATTTTACCCTAGTCTTCTTGCAGACCTAAACAAAACCCTAAACCACAGAGCTTGCCCATACCCTAACCACAGACCTGACACCCCAAGCAGAACACCGAACACTCCCAATAAATATTTCCTTAATCTTTAAACCAGAAAGGTAAGTCCTAGTCCCTAATCCCATGCACGAACACCTAACATCCAAAGTCCCTGTTCCTGTGCATTAACCTCCTCACCTTCAACTCCTCTCCTAAACCTTTACTTGAGGCACTTGGCCCTTTGGGGCAGGGCAGGCATTGTGAGGAGGCTGTGCAGTCACATGGCATTCAAAGATGAATGTGATGGGCCATGGATCTGATTAGCTCATAGAAAACAAGGAGGAGATGGGTGGGAATGCTCTGATGAGCTCAGCTCTGCCTCAGGATCTCCTGAAGCAGCAGGAGGAATGTGACTGTGGCAGTGACTGTGAGGTCACTTCTGTCCCTGCAGTTGATAGGGCAGCAGCAGGAACATGTCATGGAAAGAGACTGGCCATGGAACAGTCCCTGACCATGCATGACTTCATGTCCAAACTGATACTAGGACAAGAAGATGTGATTGTTACACTTAACTGGTTTTCTGCTCAGATAAATGATCCTGCTGTCAAGAAGTGTGTGTACCCAGGGGAGGGAAGGAACCCCAGGGATTCCTTCAGGCTGTTTCCCAGCAGGTTCCCCTGTAGCCC
>NW_023306621.1:0-5169 GCF_011077185.1 Oxyura jamaicensis
TATTAGTCTAGGAGCATAAAAATCAGCCACCTGATGTAACAGGTGTGTGTCCTGGTAGACCAGAGACTCCCGGTGCACCCAGCGCTGTTTGCTTGCCTCTATTCGCTTAATAAATCAAAAAAAACTATTTGGGACTTAATCATTTATCATAGAACAAATGGGAAAAAACATCTTCCTCTGACCCCTCCATAGATTGGCTCCCTGAAGAAAAAGCATTAAAAGTGTAATTATTAATAATTTCTGAGGTAGGGTTCCCAAAGTATGGAGTTGATGACAATGCTAAGTACAAATACCAGGTTAGTCTCATGGCTGGCAATTTTATCATATCATAAGCCAGTGTTACACAGTACAGCAAAATAAGAACCTTGTACCAACCCCCAGCAGTGATAAGCAACACAACAGGGAACACAGTAAGTAATGTGCTATATAACTCTATTTAGAAAACAGGCACAGCAGACTTTGGATCACAAAAATCGGCATTGTGATTAGTAAATATTAAACTGATGAAATGTTTATCAGAATTTTGTTTTAATACACTCTATTCAGATCTGTCGTTATCTCAACCCTTCGGGCCCCATGTTGGGTGCCAAAAGGACTGTTGTGGTTTAACCCGGCTGGCAGCTAAACACCACACAGCTGTTCGCTCCCCCTCCCCCCTCCCTCTCTGGGATGGGGGAGAGGAACGAGGAAAAACTAAAACCTATGGGTTGAGATAGAGACAGTTTATTAGGACAGGAAAATATAATAATAATAATATGTACAAAACAAGTGATGCACAACGCAATTGCTCACCACCCACTGACCGATGCCCAGCCTGTCCCAAGCAGCTGGCCCCCGTACCCTGGCTAGCCACCCCTATATATTGTTCAGCATGACGTCAGATGGTATGGAATACCCCTTTGGCCAGTTTGGGTCAGCTGTCCTGGGTCTGTCCCCTCCCAGCTCTTGCTGCACCCCCAGCCTGTCCGCTGGTAGGACAGACGGAGAAGCTGAAAAGTCCTTGGCTTAGTGTAAGCACTGCTCTGCAACAAGTAAAACTTCAGTGTGTTATCAACATTAGTCTCATCCTAAATCCAAAACAGAGCACTCTACCAGCTACTGGGAGGAAAATTAACTCTCTCCTAGCTGAAACCAGGAGAGAGTGTAACTAGAAGTACTGAAAACTGACAAAATTAGGGAGTCCCTAACAGGTCTTGTGGAATTATGCTAATTATGCACGTTCCATTGCATGTATGTGCATTTGGTAAAGAAGGACTTAGGTCCTGTAAATGCTTATTTACATGTGCAAGTTAAATGAAAGCACTTTTAAGTTTCATCAGCTTCTTAACAGAGAGGTATTGGTAGGATTCATATCTTGCCAGCCTCCCTTCTTCAGGAGGCTTACTTGCTGTGGGCCTCTAATGAGACATTGTGACCAAGGGGAGAGAGGACAAGCTTAATATAAACAATTTGTGTCACATAGTGGGTATGTGCTAATACAAGGGCTGATATGTGGATGGAAATGTGATAGTTTGGATTCTTATGTCTTGAAAACAATAGTGAAAAGTTTCTATAGGGTGTGCTGCATTAGAAGAGGCATCATTTGCCACAAACATATTTCCTTATTGCTGTCCAATGCTGTAATGTAACATTAATATTTTTTTTAGAGCACTGTGTATCAGATGTCTTTGTTCTGAGAAAAAAGCTTGGAAAGAAAGAATGGCACTCGTGTCACTTTTTGGGGGATCCAGTGTGACTTTAGAGTAAGATAGTTTGAAAGGTGGTGTTTTGTTTGAATTTTTTTTCCTGTATGAATCAGTAGTTCCACTTCAGGAAAAGGCTGTGAAGGTGACTAGAAATTCACATGAAGCTAGTTATTTTGAGACTAGTAAAGAGACATCTTCTTGGTGACAAAAAAAAAAATAGTAAAATTGGCTGGGGGAGCAGATAAGAATAGAAGGAACTTCATTCACAGCCAGTGCCTTCACTCTTCAGGTGTGGATTAAACCTGCAATTGAGAGCTCCCTGCTGTAGTCTGTTGTACAAATTCCTTTGGTTTTCCTTTGTTGTCATCTTTTTCCCTGATTAATTAAAACTTCTTTAATGAGTTTTTCAGGTCATAAAAACAACTTCAGAAATGTGCTTCTGTCTTGTTTGCTCCGGATAATTACTGATTACCAATTGATATGTAGGTTTTGTTGTTTTTTTTTTCTTTTCCAAAATGTCACTCAGTGTCATTTTTCTGGTTTAGGGCTGCAGGTCCTATTGGCTGCTGCTTATATATTATTATAAAGAATGAAAGAAAATGTGATTTAGGTTCCTGAGTTGGCACTGGGAAATTGCATAACCCATGCATCTCAGTTTCATTTATAGAACATATGTTTTCATTTTCCTAGCACCTTTTTCTCAGAATATTTTATTAAAAATCAGCAAGCTGTGGTATTCCCTTAGGATGAAAAGGCAAGGGTAAGGATGATTTGCAGCATCTCTCACTGAGCAGTTCGATCTTATCGCAGTGTCTGGACTCCCTTGCATTCAGTTGCCTCTGCTTGAAATATTCCTCTAACCAAAGAGGTCTTGAGCAATCCCTCCTTTAGCTGTGAGCAGAACGACTGTCCTGCAGGTGAGATGCAAAGCAAACAGTATGTGCTCTTCAGGACTAGGCTTTTATTGAAGATTGACTCCCACAGAAAATGCATGTGGGAGAGTAACTGGAGCAGACAGCATAGTATGGTGACTAGTTTTCAGCTGCTGTTGCCTTCCTTACAAGAGCCTCCGCTACCTGCAACAAATTTCTCAAGATGCATCACTTCTGCCACTGCTGTTCCAGGCTTTTCAGCAAGACAGGAAGAACCACACTAACATCACATCAGTGCTACTTGGTTCAGGTTCGTGCTGCAGAAGAGGAAGGCGCTAGAGCAAGTTACTGAACAGGAGGAACAGAAAAGTTGCTGTGTTTCTTTATCCAGCAGAGTAAGCAGTGGACAACTCAGACAACTTTTTCTTAAAAGTGAAGAAAACCACATCTTAAATTCTTTCTTGTAGCTGAGCATTCCACTTCATAATGGTGTTTCTTATTGCTGTCCAAAATTATACCTGTCCCAAGGTGCTGAGCTTTAAAGACATAGACCTTGTCACCTAGTGAACAGTTATAGTGTACTGTGCTGCAGCAAAAATGAGCTAGAGAACTGCAGCTGTAGTGGAGACGTTTGTGAAACAGACCGTCGCCATCAAGCTTGGTAGGGTCTGAAAAAGTGTGGGCAGGGGCGCAATGGGGCATCTGACCATCCCCCAGGCAGCTGTGCCTGGAATTAGAAATCCTGACAGTCACCCAACAGGCAGTAGAAAAGGTGCTGGGGGAACTAGAAGCCACTCCAGTGGAAAGTAAAATGTGCAGGAACTATTTCCTGTGAACCCAGTAACTTAAAAATGAAACACTTTTAATTTGTAGTCACAAAGGATACATTTATGCCATTTTAAAGCCTCCCTGACAGTGGTTGTAAGTGACTGGTAGATAAGGGAAGGAAGGTGAAATCATAGTAATGGGTTGATTGCATTTGTTGATTGTCAGGCATTAAGTCATGGCTGAAGTATTTTGACTTGTTAATATATTTTAAAAACAAATATTATTTCAATGCTTTTCTCCGATTAAAAGTTGGAAAATTCATAAATTTTTGCTGCATTATATTTCTGCATCACTAGTCTTGTTTAGCAGGGATTCTTTTTCAATGTAATTGGTAAAGACAAAATTCTTATGCTTTTGTGCCTCATTTTGGAGTATGTTTGGAGTCTGGGGATGATCTTTTGGTATTAGTGAAATATTTGTATTGTTTTTTGTCTTTGAAGATCAAATCTTGCTTCTTGCTTTTTTTTCAGCCTCACTAGCACCAAAACTTCCCCCAAACTATTTCCTGAGCAGTGCAGTAGATTTGATGGTTAATGTGCCAGGCAAAGCTGCAAAACCATCCTTATTAAGGGAACTTCGTCACATTTGTCACTTGCTTTCAGATATATAAATAAACACTTTGGAGAGCTGACTTAACTATGATTTGGGTTATGAGGTCTACTGACATGTTGGTTAGCTTGTTTTCTGGAAGTGAGCAGACAGCAACCAGCTTGTAGTAGACTGTGTAGTTGAGAGAAATTAGTTTGGCTGCTGAAATTCAAGTTTTCTGGTTTAACAGAATCTGTGTGAGTTTCTACAGTTAAGATCTGTTAGTCCTTCTCCAGTACCTTTGAAGCTTTGGGTAGGTACCCAATTGACTTTCCTCTTGAAAGTGCCTGCCTGGAAAATTGGCAGACGTAGATGCTGCTGGTAGTTCTAGCAGCAGATTAAAGGTAGCTAATACGAACATTCTGATTTTTAGGTGTAATGGGGGAAACAGGTGATGTTGTTTCTTAAGCCATATATTTTCCTTTAGAATGTTTCTTTCGTGTCCCAGAGTGCTTCGTGGTTGTTTACAGATGAACAGAAATATCTCTTACATCATGAAGATTTTGTGGTACTTGGTGTGTGCTGAAATCCAGTACAGTTTAGCGAAGCTGAGGTGCAGAAGGGTGATGATTAAAGCAGTACATGCATGCACTTGCTCAAATCTCCTGAGACCTGTCTGATCTCCTGTCTTTGGTCTGACAGTCTCCCTTGTAGTGGGCCCAAAGACATGTTCTGTATCCCTTTTTATGGGGCTACAGAATGTTTTGAGACACGATGTGTGTTAAGCGGAAAATAGGAATATCACATATTTGGAAGTAAGCTGTGACAACACTGAGACTGAGATATAAATAGGCTAGTGAGTTGCTAGAAGAAAAGTGACTTGCTGAGAGCAGAAAGTTGAGGTTCTTAATAAAGACAACAAAAGAAGCAGGGCTTCTAGTTGTGAAATGTGTTAATTTGATTCATGTCAGTACGGAACAATGCTAGGGCCGCATGATGAAATATAACCTTCTATTTAAGAAAAACAGAGTGATTAGTGTACATAGTTCTTGTATCATGCAAAGGAAGTGTCGAGCAAATTGTATCTCGGGTTGCTTGTTCTCTGGCCCTTGGGGCATGGAACATTGGTAAAAACGTTATTAGAACACTTAATACCTAGATATGGGATAATCCAGTACATTGATTCTGATCAGGGCACACACTTTACTGCTAAAATAATAAAATTATTATGTCAATAATTAGGCTTTCAGTGGGAA
>NW_023306622.1:0-7341 GCF_011077185.1 Oxyura jamaicensis
CGCTGCTCGGGGAAGACGCTGCCGTCGCCCGCGGCGCACAGCCCGACAGCCTCCCGGTGAGTCGCTTCGGACACCGCGAAGCCGTCCCTCTGCGCGCTTGCCTCCCTTCCTGATTCTTGCCTTTCCCTCCCCACTCTCTTTCCCGGCCGGGGAGTTTTGCTCCTGAGCAAGGCAGAACTTCGCTGGGCAGCGTGTTGTAGGTGGCTGACCGTCACTCAGGGGAGCCAAGCACGAGCTCTGCTGCCATCATTACACCTCGTGCAGAAGGCACGAGACAAGAGGTTTTTTTTGGCCTGCAATTGTCTACATCTGGGATTTGTTTGTTTGTTTGTTTGTTTTTGTTTTTCTGCACTTGTTATGTGGTTGCTCATTTCTTCCTCTGATGTATGATGCAGATTTTCCTGTTGGTTTTCATCCTTCGTAGTAAATGTACACTTGAGATTATAAAGTGTTTAGGGCATATAATCCTGAATTCCCTCGGCTTCTGGTGGTGCTGTGAAATTCTGTTCAAACATATCTTAGTGTCCCCATGTTTCATTTGGCTGCTTCTCTTCCATTCTCCAAGCAGCTTTTCTGTTCCTGCGTAATGATGGGTTGAGCAGAGAGATGTTCTTGTATTCCTGAATTCTTTGGTGGCAGAATGGTCAGAGAAACAGTTCCTTTTACACTTCATCCCTTATATATGTGTTGCCTAATATTTGGCCAGGTTGAAAAAAGTTGTGTAAAGAGTGAGATTGGATTCCATTTCTTGTCTTGCATTTTTAAGATTTTTGCCTTGTTTGTTGTCAATGACAAAATGTGGCGTCATGTGCCAAAGACCTTAAAAAAAAAAAATAAAAAAAATCTGTTATAGACTGTTTGGTTGGTGTAGCTGTTTCCATACACAGCATTGAGTCAGGAAAAAGTGTTTGATATCTTTTTTTTTTTTTTTTTTTTTTTTTTTTCCTTAAAAAGTAACTGGATGAAATGCTCTTTCTAGTGGACTACGTACAGCTGGAACTTGGTTATTATGACTAGTGCAAGGTAACTGAGGGTTGACTTTATTAATGTTTGTAAATAAGTAAAGTGTGAGAGTCAGGAGGATAGACCCAGGCTCTTCTCGGTGACATCTAATGATAGGACAAAGGGAATGGGTGTAAGCTGGAAAATAGGAGATTCCACTTAAATATGAGATAAAACTTTTTCATGATGAGGGTGAGAGAACAGTGAAGTGAGATAACAGTGAAACAGGCTGCCCAGGGGGGGTTCTGGAGTCTTCTTCTCTGGAGACATTCAAAACCTGCCTGGACACGTTCCTGTGTGACCTGATCTAGGTTTTCCTGCTCTGGCAGGGGGATTGGACTAGATCATCTTTAAAGGTCCCTTCTAATCCCTAATGTTCTTTGATTCTGTGTGATCCTGTAATTGAATGTTGTGAATGGAGAGCATAGATGGTGAGTGGTTTTTTTTTGGTTTGTTTGTTGTTTATTTGTTTTTTGAATGTGGAAAATAGGTGGCTCAGCAGAGATACTGTTCAGGCAAAGGTTTGATTTCATAATTTGTGCCAATTCCTGCAACATTCATGCACCATTTTCTCCTGGTTTCCCTGCCCTGAAAGGTAACTTTAATTCTCTGATAATAAAATGTTTTGCAGAAAAACCGTGTATGTAGAGTGATGATGTCTGCATATAAAGGCTTATAATACCTGTGTGAATCCTCATTACTTCACTCTTATCTGTTGTAACATTGTGTCAAAGAGTTTCTTCAAAGCCATACTTCTGTTTTCAGGTCTTTGTTCCCAAGAAGGTTGCACTTCATATATCCCATTCCTGGGTAGTGCTTTCGCATTTGAGAATGACAGAGCTGTACTGCAGGAAATCCTTACCTCCCTTGAGTAGTTTCTTTTAACCACCTGAAGACAATGTTTTGTGTAAAAGGGAAGTGAAACAGAAGCTAAAACTCAACCTCTCTTCATTGCTCCCAAGACTCAGCATGAGGGTCCCATAGTAAGGCCTATTCTTTTATAGTTTCATAGTCAAAGATAAGCAGGCCACGTCATGGAAAAATGGATAAGAGCTGATGAACTTTTCTTAAAATGAAGTCCCTTCCTGTTTTGCCCAGAAGAAGACATTAGGACATTGCTTGCAGCTTAAGACCCCAGTGATTTCTTGGTGCTCTGGAGAGGAATTTTGGTGCCCACAGAGAAGATCCTGCCACCCTCCTGGTGATTTCCTCTACCAGGCTTTCTCTTTGAATGCTCCCTTGTGCTGCTTCTCTGTTTTTGTCTTTTCCTGGTCTTTTGTCTATGAGAGTTTGAGCTATCAGTAGAAGCATAACTTTGTTGGGGAATGTAAGTGTTCGTGTGCCTTTCTCTCGTGAGGCAATAGCTGGGTATTTTATTACAGTTTAAGGTTGTGTGGAAGGCTGGAGATATGAGGGCTCGTGTGTTCTGTTCCATTTTTGTTTCTGGGGAGTGGATATAAACATGATGTCAGTGGAAGAGGTGGCTATGTGTGGAGTACCGTATATGCTTAATGGAGGGGGAGATTCCCCTCCAAAGACATTTTTGATGACCCAGTTTCTCATCGAGGATGGCTCCCCTCTCTCTTTCCCCCAGGTCATCAGTATGCTTTTGAAGATTGAAGAGAAACATTCCTCCCTTCTTGATATTTGTCAATGGTGTATTTGTGGTGGATTGTATAAGGAAATGGACATTTGAACTAATCCTTTGGTGAGATGTGCTTGCAAATGCTGAGCTGCAGAAAAACAGATAGCCCTCTCCCTGGCTGTTGCATTTATTCCATTAATCACAAAGCTCTACTTGATAGATTTTAGAGTAGAAATGTAGTTTTTTCTGTGTTGGAATCTTCAGGAGGACATTCTGGGAAATTCTTTTCCTACTGTCTACATTACATGCTCTACTCCTATGAATACACAAAAAATGTCCATGATTATAACTTAGCTGCATATCATTTATATCTTCAGACCATTAATATTATGTCATGATAATATGAGGAAAATAAAATTGTCTTTGGAGCTGTCCAGGGTGTAGTCTTTTGTGCATATTGTGGAGAAAGTGGCTGGGCAATTGGTCTTGTGATGATGTCCTTTTGCCAGTCATGAAGAGGGAAGGCAGTCTTAACCATTGGGAGTAGCTTGAGAATTCCTCATGGTGAAGTGCTCTTGGAGAAATTGACCTCTTGTCATGGTGTTTGAACATTGTCCTCTCAGGAATGGAGAAAATGTCTTTTCAAGCAGGCATGTGCTATGAGAGCAGCCATGTTGCAGGTCCATCACTTGAATTTTGTTGAGCATCAGGCTTGGGCATACCAAAGAAGAATGCATAAACAATGCTAGTTAAGTGCTTCAAATCTGTAGCATTCACATTTTTGCCTTGTTCATTGCTACTGTCTAAATTGTGCCTCAGTGCGGCAGAGGACCCTAAAAAGACTGGAAGATCGCTTAGAATGGTGGGACTGGGGGAAAAATTTCCATCTAGATCTTGAATGTTTCCTGCTGTGGTGAGAAATACTATGATATATTTCTCTTTCAATAAAATGTCATTGAATGATTGTTCTTTCTTGTCTGACATATGGCGAGAATTAGGATGTTGTCTGTGGTGCAGATAGTCTGTGACTGCAGAGTACAGAGGCTGAGAGGTAGACTTTAGAGCCTGGATAATAGTTGGTTCAACGTGGCTTTGGATGTGGAACACTTTGGCTTCATACCAGGTGCCAAGGTCTGCACCATTTCTGTTCTGATCATGGTGTCCCCATCTTTAGAGGCAGTAAGGTTTCCCTGAGAATAAAGTATTTGTTTAAAAGTGCCTATGTAAGGGAGGTCTCTGAGGTGAAAGGGTACAGGCTGGAGTAACTACCACCTATGAGGAAGAAAGCAAAAATACAGCAGAAGAGTGAGAGCAGGTGTCCCCTGGAAGCACTGATCTAGAGCTCTAACTGATCCTAAGTACTGTTGTTGTCTTCTGCTTGCATGTGCACCCATGTGCATGTCACCCAAGGGGCTTTGTTCCCTTGCCGCTCAGTGCCATGGGGTACTTCAGGTGTATGGGGAGGTATTTTGTTATAATTTTAAGTGAAATGAAAGCAAGACCAAAATCTTCAACTGTTGTAGTCTCCAGGACCACATTTGGAAGGGAAGGAACTGACCTGAAAATACTCCCCAGATGACAAAGAATGGCAGAATTTGTTTGTGTCCCTTGAGTACAGATACTCCAGTCCCTGCTTGTCTTAATTGACCAAAGGTTAGAGATGCACTTTCTTGCTCCTTAGCCCAAGAAAGAGGTGCTCAGGTGGGGTAATGACAAAAGCCTGGATTCCAGTGAGGAAGATGGAAGAGTCAACAGGGCATTTTTCTGTGCAATGTCTGATGCCTTGCACCGTGCCAAGGTCTATGCCTGATTCACTATGACTTTTTCCTCCATGTCACCAAATGGGATATTCTTTGAAAATCTTCTTTGCATGTGCCTTCATACTAATACCTCTGGATGTCCAAACATGCTGTGTGAGTATTCAGCTTGAGGTATCAGGTATCATCCTCCAAGTGTGCTGGAGGATGACTTCTTCAGGCAGAGTTGTGTCCATATACGTAGTGAAAGGTTTGCCTCACATGGGCTGGTTGAAGGTTTTTGTTTTGTTATATTTAGAATCACTACCCGAGCTACTGTTTTTTGTTTGTTTGTTTGTTTGTTTTTTAACTTTGTATCTATAATCAGAAATAAACAAGAGAGCCATGCTAATACTTGGCAGAATGGAAGTTGTGTAGGAGAGAGGCATGATTTCCTACCCATTGCTGCCTTTAAGTGATAGCAGGAGGTCCTGAAGCACTGCACACCCTCATTATGTGTGATCTTCCAGCACGATGCTGGCTACACAGGGGAACTAGTGTGGAGTGCTTCAGGCCAATGCCAGCTATCTGTGGGATGTTCTCAGCTCCAGGAGGACTGGAGACAGAAAGCCTCCCTGTCTGTATGATGTCCATAGGGCTGGATGTGCAACTATTAGCCATGAATGTGAGTGCTTACTGTATAGAGTGAAAACCACTGATTCTGCATGACAGAATCAGGAAAATATGATTTATGCTTTCTGCTGTAGTGGGTTTATGTTGAAAGGTTTTGGTAATTGGGGGGCTGCAGCGGTGGCTTTTGTGAGAATTCAGAAGCTGCCACATGTTATAAAAGGGCCATTATCAGCTGGATCCAAAAGGACCCGCTGTTACCCATAGCTGCGCCAATAAATGATGGTGTTTATGCCTCTGTGATAGCAGAATTAGGAAATGAAAAATAAAAAATAAAAATAATAAAAAAATAACTTGATGCACAACAGCAGCTGGGAGAGTGAGGACTGAGAAACAGCCTTGCAGACACCAAGAGCAGTGAAGAAGGAGGGGGAGGATGCGTTCCAGGCACAAGAGCTGAAATCCCCCTGCAGTCTGTGGAGAGGACCATGGTGGAACACGTTGTCCCCCAGCAGCCCCTGGTGTACCATGGCGAAGCAGATTTCCGCTCCACAGCCTGTGGAGGAGACCACAGTGGAGCAGCAGGTGGATCTTACCTGAAGGAGGCTTCAGCATGTGGAGACCCTCCACCAGAGCAGACTTCAAGCTGGACCTGTAGCCCGTGAAGAGGTGACCACACAGGAGTAAGTGAACTGGCAGGAGCTGTCAGTCCCATGGGGGACCCATGTTGGAGCAGTTTGCTCCTGAGGGATGGACCCCATGGTATGGACCCATACTTGGAGCAGTTCTTGAAGTGCTGCTGCCTGCGGGGAGCCCATGCAGGATCATCAGGAAGGACTATACCCCCACGTTGGAGCAGGGAAAGAGAGTGACTGTGAAGGAGTGGTGTAGGCTAAGTGCTATAGACTGACTGCAACCCTCATTCTCCCATTCCCATTGCCACTTGGGCGGAGGTGGAAGAGGGTGGATGGTGGAAAGGTGTTCTTAGTTTGTTTTCTTTGTTTCTCACTCCTCTAGTTTCTTAGTAATAGGCAATAAATTTAATTAATCTCCCTATGCTGAGTCACTTCCCTTGAGCCCTTTTCATCTTATTTTCTATCCCTTTCCCTTTGAGGAGGGGGACTGAGAGAGCGGTTGTGGTGGAGCTTGGCTGCCCACCTGAGTAAAACCTCCACAATACTGGAGATATTTCCTGTTTTTTCTTTTTCTCAAATGAATGTACCTGGATCTGTTTGATAACTGATCCCAAGTACTGCTTTTTTCTTACACCAGTTTGTACAATACCATAGTCATCTCCTGTAGGTCATTGCTACCTTCACTCTGAATGTCATGGGGTTTTCTTTTGCTGTATGGGTAGGCATTTTCCTGAAAATCCATTTAAGTGAATAAAAGCAAGACCAGGTCTTCACCTTTTTCAGTCTCCAAGACTGCATTTATATTGGGGAGACTTATCAACGGTGAGTTCCCAAACTGGTTTTCCTGCAGGAGGGATGTGGAATGAGGTGCACAGCCTTCTCAGGGAGCTGAGGAAAGCTGCTGGTTACTTGATGCTGCACCCTTCCAGGGAGAAGAGTTTCGTATCAGTTGTTGACATGGGAACGACAACACAAATTAGATGCGGGAAAGCTAAGGAAAAGAATAAGTTTGCGATTCGTGGAGGACATGGTGCTTCTGCAATACTGCGTTAAGACTAACAACTCTTTAGAGGTCGAATTAACACGAACAATTCTACTGGTCATGTGGTAGAACGAACAAAGAAAGAGGCAGACTTCTCCCTTCTTTCAGGTCATGACCACCGTGAAGACGAGAATGCATTAAAAGGAGGAGAAGTTGTTGCGGAAGCCGTGTCGAGGGGAATGTGCCGTGGCACCGTGTCCGCGGAGACCGGAGGTTTCAGCATTCAGCGGCGGCGCTCGGTATGAGCCGTTCATGCAGTGCCGGGAAGCGGCTGCGGGCGCCGCTGTTCACCACGGAGGAGAGGAAGGAGCGGAGCGCTGCAGCCCGCCCCGCCCGCTGCGGCCCGGCTCGCTCGCTCGCTTGCTGTGTCGGTTGCGAGCGGCCCCACGGCGCGGAGCCGAGCTACAGCGAGGCTGAGGGGCCGGCAAGAGCGGGCTGCGGCGGGGCCTGAGCCGGGGACGGAAAACGAACCGGGAGCCAGAGCGAGAATCTGATCCCGAGTCGCAGGCGAAGAGTCGGGGCGGCGGCGTGGAACTGTTGACGGGAGTCCGGTGGCGGCGGGGTCGTGGCGGAGATGTGCGCGGCGAGAGAAGGGCGCTGGGGCCGAAGGCAGCGAGCGCTGCTGTGCTGCGTGTTGGTGGCGGCGTGGGAGGCGGCGTGGGGACAGCTGCGCTACTCGGTGCCCGAGGAGCTGCCCAAGGGCTCTTTCGT
>NW_023306623.1:0-3431 GCF_011077185.1 Oxyura jamaicensis
GGGGGATGCTGAGAGCTCAGTGTGGGAGAAATCTTCACAGCCCTGAAGAGGGTAAGTCTGTGGCTGCAGGGCAATGCAGCTGTTGTTTCTGATGCCATCTCCACTTTCACTGGCTAATTCTGCAGCCTAAGGGATATTTCAGGAGGACACTTTAGAGTTTCTTAGTTAAGAGAAGAACATGAAGGTCTAGTGCTGGGTTTACCTGCCAAAGCTGTCAGAGGGACAGGAGATGAGGCTTCCTCCTCATGGGGCCAGCTGCAGCCTGTGCAGCCAGGGTGCAGGCAGGGGTGCCCAGGGCTGTGGTGCAGAGCAGGGTCCCTGCTGTACCCCAGGGGCTGTGTGCTGGGGCAGGGCCTCTGCTGCCTGCTGCCTGCCAGGCTCAGCACTCAGCCTGCCCGGGGAGCTGCCCAGGGTGCTGTGGGGAGAAGCTGTGTGTGGAAGAAGACCCTTGGCAGGGCAGGGCAGGGTACTGCTGCTGCCCATAGGCTTCTGCGCAAGTGAAGCTGCTCACAGCTCCCCAGCACCCCGTGAACTTCTCTTGGTAACGTTCTTGACAGTGAAGACCAAAGCCTGTACTACTTGATGGAAATGATGTCTTTGGAATCTCAGCTTTCATTGCTGTGCCATGAAGGGGGATGCTAATGCAGTTCTCAACCCTGTAGAAAAGAATGAAGTTCCTGGAACATTATACAGCTGCACAGCACTCCCAGGCTCTGTCAGATGGGAATCTTTAGGAGAAAGTTGACAGAAAAGGATTCTTGAGGAGAAGTGTTCTCTGTCTAGAGATTTCCCCTCTCGCTTTGCTTGTTGGTAGTGGGAGGTGGGTATTTGTTTTTCCATTCTAATGAAAGCACTGAGACCCCAGTTGTTGTTAGGTCTTCTTAGGTCAGAGCTGCTCCTTAGCCTCTGAAAATGGGGAAATCACCCTGAAAATGCCCTGGGACAAAAGGTGTCTGCAGGGCAGAGCTGAGCACACAACAGGTGGGATGGGGTCTGTGAGCAATGGCAGGGAGGAGATGTGGGGAGAGGGAAGCAGCTGCTAGCAGGGACAGCTCCAGGCATCAGAGACAAGGGCAGGGAGGGAGAGAGAGATGCTGCCTGAAACGCCAAGGTGGGGGCAAGGGGGGGGGGGGGGAGGGATTCAGGCACTCCCTGCCAGAACAGAAGTGCAGGTACCTTCTCTGCAGCAGGCCCCTCTCTCCTCTGCCACCCAGCACAGCCTCTGCCCTCGGGGGCTTTCGGGCATGAGCCACCTCCTCCTCAGCTGGACCTCCAGGAGAGGAGAGGAGCCTGTATCCTGCAAAGTGATACACCACAATCAGACTAAGAGGACCTGCCCTGCAGTGTCACTTCCATAGGTAGCATGCAAGATTTGTAAGCTGAAGGCTTCCCTGCGTGCCTGCCTTCCTTTTTCTGTGTCAGTGGGTTGGAGCAATGTGGTATTCTTTCTTATTTCTCCACCTGTGTGTGGTTCTTCTACAATCTTTGTCTGGGGTGCAGGTGGGTGTAAGCTTCTGTTCTGACACGGACTGCTGGGGCCCTGCCCTGAGGGTGTCTTCTTGCAAAGTGCCCAGACTTCATTATAAACTGTCAGGCATGCTGTCATTCAGTTGAGAGAGCTGGAGAATGGGCAGATTCATATAGCTCAGGAAAGGGTGGATTCTCTGAGAGAAGGCATGAATTTTATTCAGAGAAGTCTCTCCAAAATGTCTCTGTCTTTTCCTCCAAAGACAGGTAACTATGTCCTGAGGCAGCAAATGTCCAACAGCAGCATCCCCACTGAGTTCCTCCTCCTGCCATTCGCAGACACACGCGAGATGCAGCTCCTGCACTTCGGGCTCTTCCTGGGCATCTACCTGGCTGCCCTCATGGGCAACGGCCTCATCCTCACAGCCATCGCCTGTGACCACCACCTCCACACCCCCTTGTACTTCTTCCTCCTCAACCTCTCCCTCATTGATCTGGGATCCATCTCCACCACTGTCCCCAAAGCCATGGCCAACTCCCTCTGGGACACCAGGACCATTTCCTATGCAGGCTGTGCTACTCAATTCTTCTTTTTTGTTGTGTTTGTCACCGCAGAGTTTTATCTTCTCACCATCATGGCCTATGACCGCTATGTTGCCATCTGCAAACCCCTGCACTACGGGACAATAATGGACAGCAGAACTTGTGTCAACATGGCAGCAGCTGCCTGGGGCAGTACTTTTCTCTATGCTGTGCTGCACACCACCAATACCTTTTCCCTTCCCCTCTGCCAAGGCAATGTCCTGGACCAGTTCTTCTGTGAAATTCCCCAGATCCTCAAGCTCTCCTGCTCAGATGCCTACCTTCAGGAAATTGGGCTTCTTGTTCTTAGCGCTATTTTAGCATCTGGCTGTTTTGTTTTCCTTGTGCTGTCCTATGTGCAGATCTTCAGGGCCGTGCTGAAGATGCCCTCAGAGCAGGGCCGGCACAAAGCCTTTTCCACATGCCTCCCTCACCTGGCCGTTGTCTCCCTGTTTCTCAGCACTGCCATTTTTGCCTACCTGAAGCCCTCCTCCATCTCTTCCCCATTCCTTGATCTTTTGCTGGCAGTTCTGTACTCGGTGGTGCCTCCAGCAGTGAACCCTCTCATCTACAGCATGAGGAACAAGGAGCTGAAGGATGCGGTTAGGAAACTGATCTGGGGGAGGTTTTACAGTACTCATAATGATGCCTTCACTCTCCACTAATGAATTCCTGTTCATCCTATTTCAGGCTGGTGTTTTGGTTGTTCTCATTATATATATACATATATATTCTCATTTTCATCTTGACTACTTGTGCTTTTTGTGTTCCTTCACAAATATTTGGATTCTCCCTTCTGCTATGAATGAATGAGCCTGTTCTGTCCCGTATGGAGGCTGTATACAAGTGCATCTAACACGGTGAGTGAGTCCCTGAAGATACTCTCATAACACTGCTATAATAGAATTGGATCACTTTAGTGCACTTCCTGAAGCTTGTGATTTCCTTCCCAAACTAGTGCCAAGAATAATCCCATAGAATTGCTCCCCAGAAGTGACTGGTTCTCCTTGAATTCAGGAGGGAATGGCTCATTGTTGAATTGTTACCTGTCAGAGACCAAGGGCTAGATTTAAGACTCACCCACGGGTGTCTGCTGACAGCAGAGGCAGTGAATAGTCAGTGCATTACATAGCCAGGGCTGTTCCCACATGTGACCCATAGGTGATGTCCTTCAGGAGGGGAGTCTGAAGCTGCCTGCACAGCCCAGGGTACCTCCAGGGATAATGGAGCCTGGGGTGGGCGGTGTCTACAGCCCCTCTGAAAGTGAGACATCTCCCAATCTGAGTTCACCCACAGGGAAAGAACTAAAATCAGGTATTCACAGTGAACCGGCGACTGCAGTCTCAGAGAAGAGAGCGGCACCCATCAGGCAGAGGGAAGGG
>NW_023306624.1:0-1166 GCF_011077185.1 Oxyura jamaicensis
TCAACACCCCCCTTTTCTTGGAAGTTCAGAAAAGTCAATTTGCCACTATTGCCCAGGCCCATGGCCTTTTCCAATTTGACACAGTTTTGGTTTGGGGGCATTTTTGGGGTTAGTCTGGAGACAAAGATCACATTAAGTTATTTGAGTGATGGTAGCATATAAGTTCGTGGCAATAATTTTTCCAATTAGTTATACAAAGCGTCTATTCCCCAATGTTTTCTGGTGTTTTTTCTTTACCAGTGTTGTGGTTTAACCTGGCTGGCAGCTAAACACCACACAGCCGTTCGCTCACCCTCCCCCCTCCCTCTCTGGGATGGGGGAGAGAAACGGGAAAGTGAAGCCTGTGAGTTGAGATAAAGACAGTTTATTAAGATAGAAAATAATAATGATAATAATGATAATATGTACAAACAAGTGATGCACAATGCAATTGCTCACCACCCGCTGACCGATGCCCAGCCCAACCCCGAGCAGCCGGCCCCCCCACCCCGGCTAGCCACCCCTATATATTGTTTAGCATGACGTCAGATGGTATCGAATACCCCTTTGGCCAGTTTGGGTCAGCTGTCCTGGGTTTGTCCCCTCCCAGCTCTTGCTGCACCCCCAGCCTGCCCGCTGGCAGGACAGAGCGAGGAGCTGAAAAGTCCTTGGCATAGTGTAAGCAGTGCTCTGCAGCAATTAAAACATCAGCATGTTATCAGCACTCTTCTCATCCTAATCCAAAACATAGCACCCTCCCAGCTAATAGGAGTAAAAATAACTGTCCTAACTGAAACCAGGACATATATCCACCCCTTATTCCATACCATTTATGTCATGCTCAGGTTACACTCTTTCCAATACATTCTAGTTAATCACTATTTTCATCTATGGTAGCGATGACACACAGTATTATATAATAATTAACATAATACAACTCAACTCATGGGCTATTCTCACCCAGTATTAAATCCCCTTGAGGTACACACCGGACCTCCCCATTCTTTTGCATTACCCACTAAAGTGCATCCAGGTCCCTGAGCAAAAGCAATCCCACAAATGGGTTTGCCTTTTCCTGAGGCAGGACTAGCCCAGACTGTTTTACCTAGCATATTTCTTACATGCACTACAGGAACTTTATCCCCTTCTACTGTACGTAGCAGGTTTGATTGGGCAGGTCCAGCTCG
>NW_023306625.1:0-3919 GCF_011077185.1 Oxyura jamaicensis
AGCAGATTTCCAGCTCTCAGGAGCTCCTACAAGAATGCCCAGGCCTGATTCACCAGGCCTGGGAAGCGCAGGTCTCTCAGCCTCCACACACATGACCCCTAGCCCTGTCTTGGCACACCTCCTCCAAACCCTCTCCATTCCTCACTATTCCTTCAGAAAAGGAGTCCTACACTGGGAAGCCCTCTTCCAGTTAGGGCCACACCAGTGTGGAGTCATGGAACATGATAATTGCCTTGCCTGGGTGAACAAACTCCTCGTAGTGCAGCCCAAAGTGGACAGAACCATATCTGTGTTTAGCACTGCCAGTTCATATGGCATCCCTGGTTGTGCCCAGGCTCTTAACCTCCAGGTTGCACTTTCTGCAGTCCAGTCCAAGCCTGCTGTTATGTATGGAGCTGTTCTGCCCCTGATGCAGAGCATCACAAGATGGGAAAGAGACGGTCTCTTCTTGGAAAACAGAATGAGATTTATTCACCATATCCCAGAGTTTCACAAGCTCCTCTGCAAGAAAGACTTATCTTTGATGGACAAGTCTCAGGTTAGGAACCATGTAAAGAAACTGTAAAGAAACCTGATGTCCATGGCCCTGATGGGGTCCCCCATGAGTGCTGAGTGTGGTGGAGGAGCTCTTTCCCCAGTTCAGCTATAGTTCAAGGTTCTCTCCTGTTCTATTGTCCTTCTGTTGTCAATAGGCAAAAGTCACAACAGGCGAGCATGCAAAGACACTCCCTGATTGTGTCTTGGACCCTGTGACCTAGATCATAACTTAATATGGGAAATACAAGAACTGTACATTCTGGAATGTACCTCAACAGAACCTGGTCATGGAGGTCATCCTCAAGCATGTAGAGGATATGTTGATCAGGGGTAGTCATCATGGATTTCCCAAGCGGAAATCATGTTTAACCAATCAGATAGCCTTCTATGATGCGATGACTAGCTGGGTAGATGATGGGAGAGTGCTGGATGTGGTCTACCTTGACTTCAGAAAGGCTTTTGACACTGTTTCCCGTAACATCCTGTTGTGGTTTAACCCAGCCGGCAGCTTAACACCACACAGCTGTTTGCTCACCCTCCCCCTTCCCTCTCTGGGATGGGGGAGAGAAATCAGAAAAATTGAAGCCTGTGGGTTAAGATAGAGACAGTTTATTAGGACAGAAGATAAAATAATAATAATAATAATAATAATAATATGTACAAAATAAGTGATGCACAGTGCAATTGCTCACCACCCGCTGACAGATGCGCAGCCTATCCCTGAGCAGCCAGCCCCCCACCCTAGCTAGCCACCCCTATGTATTGTTTAGCATGACATCAGATGGTATGGAATACCCCTTTGGTCAGTTTGGGTCAGCTGTCCTGGGTCTGTCCCCTCCCAGCTCCTGCTGCACCCCCAGCCTGCCTGCTGGCAGGACAGAGCAAGAAGCTGAAAAGTCCTTGGCTTAGTGTAAGTACTGCTCTGCAATAATTAAAACATTGGTGTGTTATCAACATTATTCTCATCCTAAATCCAAAACATACCACCCTACTAGCTACTAGAAGGAAAATTAAATCTATCCTAACTAAAACCAGGGCACATCCTTATAGACAAGCTCAGGAAGTGTGGCCTAGATGAGTCGACAGTGAGGTGGATTGATAATGGGCTGGATGGCAGAGCTCAGAGGATTGTGCTCAGTGGTGCAGTCTGATTGGAAGCCTGTAGCTACCAGTGTCCCCCAGGGGTCAGTACTGGGTCCAGTCTTGTTCAGCTTATTCATCAATGACCTCCATTTCTTTCAGCTCTATATCACGGTCTGCCTTTCTCCCAGCAGCTGTGGTGCCTTCCAAGGGGCTGGAGCTGTGGTAGCCATGCCTGAGCTCTGCAGCAGTCTGTGGCAAGACAACCGTGAGTATGGCCATGAGCCCTGCCTACCCTCCTCCTGCCATGCTCCATCAAACAGCTGCAGCAGAGGGGACCCACAGCCAGCCCCTGGCTGGGCTCTGCCACCCGCCTCTCCTGTGCCATCACTGCTACCTTGGGGTGTTCTGTGACGTACTGGGTGACCTCACAAGGCCTGCTGGCCAGCACATCTCCTGTGGGGCAACCAGGCTGCACAGCGACAGGGACCTCACCACTGCCCTTCCGCCCGCTCCCTTCCCCTCAGCCACGGCTTTGTCTCTGCTGGCAAGAGCGACCTTGGAAGGCGCTTCCTGGCCTCCCCTCCATACCAAGCTGAAAGGACAAATAGTCTTTCTCTTGACAGAACAATGGTGTCAGATTTGAAAAGATTCATTAGCACTTAGGTGAAACCCTTACTACGTTTCATTAGATACAAAGAAGTTTAGAAACTTCGTATTCCTGATGTTACCTTACTCACTGTGGTGGTTTTACTCGGGTGAGCGGCTGAGCTTCATCACAACCACTCTCTCACTCCCCCTTCTCTATGAGGAACAGGGGAAAATACAATGAAAAGGGCTCAAGGGTTGAGATAATGATGAGGAGATTGCACAGTAATTATCATGACAGGCAGAACAGACTCAGCATAGGGAGATAGTAAGATTTATTGCTTATTATTAACGAGCTAGAGAAGTGAAGGGAAAGAAACCAAAAGCACTTTCCCCCCCATCCACCCTCTTCTACCTCCTCCCCCTGAGCAGCGCAGGGGAACAAAGGAATGGGAGTTATGGTCAGTCTATAGCACGTCTTTGCTCCTGCTCCTTCTCAGTCACTCTCATCCCCTGTGCTGTGGGCTCCCTCCCACGGGATGCAGTCCTTACTGAACTGATCCAGCATGGGCTTCCCACAGGCAGCAGCTCTTCAAGAACTGCTCCAGATATGGGTCTGTACCACAGGGTCCACCCCTCAGGAACAAACTGCTCCAACCTGGATCCCCCATGGGCAGCAGCTCCTGCCAGGTCACCTGCTCCTGTGTGATCTCCTCTCCACGGGCTGCAGGTCCAGACCAGAATCTGCTCTGGCAGGGGTCTTCCACAGGCCGAAGTCTCCATTGGTGTAGGTCCACCTGCTCCACCGTGGGCTCCTCCATGGGCTGCAGCATGGAACCCTGCCCCACCATGGTACTCCATGGGCTGCAGGGGGACAGCCTGCTTCACCATGGGCCTCACCACAGGCTGCAGGGGACTTCTGCTCCGGCACCTGGAGCACCTCTCCCCCTCATTCTTCACTGACGTTGGTGCCTGCAAGGCTGTTCCTCACTCCTCTCACTCTCCCAGCTGCTGTGGTGTACAGTGTTTTTTTCCCTGTCTTAAATATGCTCTCACAGAGGCACAAAACAACATTGTTTATTGGCTCAGCTCTGGTCAGCAGCAGGGCCCTTACCTAACAATTGGCAGCTTCTAGATTCTTCTGACAGAAGCCACCTCTATGGCCCCCTGCTACCAAAACCTTACCACATAAACCCACTACATCTGGACACTGCCGTATGTGGGGCTGACAGGGAGCTGACCCTTCCTTCACAGTACCCATTGTCTAGGGCATTTGAACTGCTTCCTGGGGTTCCTGCTGGCTTGCAGCCTTCTCTCCAGAAGAACAGAGCTCTCTCATGGCATCTATATGCCTTCTAAAGTTCCACGGAGAAGACAACTTGGTGATAAAGCTGTATATGGCTCTATGTGGGCATTTTCAATGATCCCTCTGTGTCCTTGCCTAGGAAAGCAGAGCTGAGTTCGTCCTCAGGTCAAATGAGACAGGATGAGGAGTTTGTTGATCTGTATTTTGAAACTGGATTCCTCTGCTCTCAGCAGTGCAGGTTCACCTCAGGGGAACATTTGAGAGCAATCTTCCTCCTGCTCAAAGAGGTGCTAGCACAGGGCAGCTACGACCAGGAGTAATGGACAGTGTGGCTGTCTTCTCTCTGCTGTGAGGAACAGTCCCTAGGCCTCTCAGCACCTTTCTTTTGGAGTTTAGCAGAACTGCCAA
>NW_023306626.1:0-1106 GCF_011077185.1 Oxyura jamaicensis
CCCTCCTCAGATGAGGAGGGGAAGAAGTAAAGGAAAGAACAACTCACAGGTTGAGATAAGGATAATTTAATTACAGAGAAAAAAATATCAAGGAAATATTATTAATTAAACAATTTAACTAAAGGGAAAAAAGGGAAAGGGGAAGAGGGAGGGGGAAAGGGAATAACTAAACAAAACAAGTAAAGGCTATGTGGAAGTGCAGAGGAAAGGAATTGCTCTCTACTTCCCACAAATGAGCGATGCTTGACCACGTCCTTGAAGCAGGGCCTCAATGCACATAGCCAGTGTTCAGGAGGAGGACAGACATTTTCGCAACGAGAGCCCACCCCTCCCCTCTTCTTCCTTTTTCCACCTTTTATGGCTGAGTGTGACATCACATCGTATGGAATATCCCTTTGGTTGGTTTAGGTCAGCTGCCCTGGTCATGTTCCTTTCTCACTTTTTTGCCCACCCCCTAGGAGGGTTAGAGTCCTGATGCTGTGCCAGCACTTCTCAGCAGCAGACACAACACTGGTGTGATACCACTGCTGTTCTAGCTACAAGTGCAGAGCGCAGCACTCCATGGGCTGCTGCAGGGAAAGTTAACATCCCAGCCAGACCCAGTCCACTGTTCGTTTGAAACAACTGGTTTTTAGTACCTTACTTTAGTGGTTTGCAGAAGTGGTTTTAAGAGCTCTGGGTAGAAGTTAAGTTCTCAACTGGGAAGAGATTAAAAAAAAAAAAATGCTTATTTTTCTCCTGGCACTCAAAAGCCTGAGAAATATCAACAAAACCGAATTTATCAGTATTTTTATTAGATTATTTATTTATTTTGCAGTGGACTGTGATAAATTAGTGGGGGTTTGTTCATTGTCATTGAGGAATTTGGAGAATCCGTTGAGGAGATAAGGTTGCACAACTTAACGACCTTGATAAGGGGAAGGATTAAGCAAGCAGATAGTAGGAGGGGGTGTTGGGTAAACACCCTTAAGTGAAACCAGACTCTGCCGCAGGACATCCTTTTTTGCCGCTTCACCTCCCCCACTTGAACACGAGCACAACGCTGATCACCGGTAGAGAAACAACGACCCCCCTCTCAACAATAGACTGCGCAGCCTCAGCCAGTT
>NW_023306627.1:0-2402 GCF_011077185.1 Oxyura jamaicensis
TGGAATACCCCTTTGGCCAGTTTGGGTCAGCTGTCCTGGGTCTGTCCTCTCCCAGATCTTGCTGCACCCCCAGCCTGCCCGCTGACAGGACAGAGAGAGAAGCTGAAAAGTCCTTGGCTTAGTGTAAGCATTGCTCTCCAGCAATTAAAACATCAGTGTGTTATCAACATTAGTCTCATCCTAAATCCAAAACATAGCACCCTACCAGCTACTAGGAGGAAAATTAACTCTATCCTAACTAAAACCAGGACAGTCGCTCTCTAATTTCTAATCCCATGTTTCACCACAATGCGCAACTGCTTACCTTCGGCCAGCGAGGACCAGTTGTGTGCGCGGGTCCACTTCTCTCAGCTTGAGCTACTTTCCAGCTCCGGTGCGCCCATTTCCAGCGACTATCTATTCGAGCTTCTTTGATCGGTTTGCTCAGTTTGGCCAAACCTATCTTCACGAGGCGATCAATGTCCCCGTTCCTGTCCTGGTCCCTGTTCTGCTAGCCTGTCCCTAGTCATTCATTTTTTTCTACTTCTTTATTGATGACATAAATTCATTACGTCGTGTTGCATTCCCATCTTGAGGACCGGCTCCCCCCTTATACCCTCGCCCCACAGCAGTTCTTTTCCATTATTCATTGATCAACAACTTTGCCCAGCAACTGAAAACACCCAGCAACCCCCATGCCCCAACTGCGGAGAACAAGCAACCTGAGAGGGCAAGGTCTGAATCACCCCTCTTTGTTCCCTCTAAACTCTTTACATTCCTGATGGCCTCATCGTTAAGAGTCTGATGTTATCAACAACCATGGGGCTTGTCGACCCCCCATGGCCACACTCCCACAGCTCCCCCTTCTTTATTAATATTAACCATCTTCTTGACACGAATTATTGCTCCATTAATCACATAGCTAATTGAACAAGTGCACAAGTGCCTCCCCAATTAGATGGTAGGGTGGACTGTAAGATCTTCCCTCCACAGTACCACCAGAGATCTGCCTTGGGGATCTCAAGTCTTGGGCAGTTTCCCATCAAGTTCTTGGTAGCATTCAAGGTCCTCATGCACAAGGCAAATTCTCTCAGATGCCAGGTAGCACACACACCCTGCCATGAGAGGCAAGCTGTATGGGGTTACCTATAGCTGTAGAGAATGCAGGGGAAACCTTGATATTGCTATCACACAAGGAAGGGAACAGCAAAGAGGGAGACTTACAGGCCTCATTTCCCCAGGCAGTCTTTTCTTGGTACAATGCAATAATACATCGCATCCCCTGGGAAACCTTGGTCCACCCCAATGGGAAGGGCACTATCTCGGCAATTGGTCATACCGAGGCACAAGCATAGCAATTGCTATGGTTGAGACTCTGGACAGTATATTTGACCCATTCTATCCAGGCATTCACATCCCCATACCCTGTTTCAATCTCAAATGTTTGAACTGCTGCATTTCAAAGAGGGCCTCCTGTTTTCTCCTTGAGTTTCTCCCTTTCTCTGATGGCAATAGAGGATCGTTTTCATGCAGCTGTTCTCAATCTGGCTGTTGGGTCTCTCCCATTTATTAGTTCTCTCTGCTCAATTGTTGTTGGGCATTTAAATCTATACAAGCTAACACCTCACAAGCATCAAACATGATGGATTGTGGTACATAACCCTCTGTCACATTCACCCATTTTTTTAATGGGGTATCCCATCTTACTGTGAGAAACACTCTGTAGCCAATAACTTCAACCCTCTGCCTCACTACAAGCTACAGTTTCAATACCATTAGTTTCGCTCTCTGTTTTTCCTTCTCATCTCCCCTCCTGACATACACCTTCAGGGCTTCCCACAGGAGGGCCCCCAGTGACTGTTCACTACATCCCCCCACCCTCCGGAGCCTCCCCACCATGTACCTGACCAGGCTCCAACCACAAAATGAACTTTCAAGAGCCCCTGGGACACAGGGTCCTCGGGATTCATCCATGAGTACTTTCTTATTCTGACTCCAAATCTCCCATATGATTTATGTCTTGTGTATTACTATTCCAGCCAGGATGGCAAGTGGGTATTTCTGACTTGCGGTAAACTGACTCCACAATCAGTAAGATTGTAAAGTAGGTATGTTTATTCAGCACTGGGCGGCGTGGGGGGTAGTCCCACCAAATTCATGCGCAACAATTCGCTTGCTTGTATTCTCTTTTATCCCCTAAAATATTACATATGCATTAAGTTTCGCAACACACCTATGCATATTCATTTCCTAGCTCCTCCTAGCCCCGCTTCATATGCTAATTATCTTATCAGTCCTTCTCCGCTTGCGTAGTATGCTCTGGTGGTCGTCTGGGTGATTGTCGGGTGGTCGTCAGGATGAAGTAAGACGTCTTCCTCAGAGTTGAACTTTTAACCTCGTCTCCCTGCGCATGCTCCCTGAGC
>NW_023306628.1:0-1530 GCF_011077185.1 Oxyura jamaicensis
TGAAACAAGCAAGCAATTAGTAAATATAAAAGGATTATTAGCTAGCTAGGCAGTAGGATGAATCATTATCTAGGTATTAAGAATAGAATAGATTAGTTACTCAATATTATCTGTTAGTCAAGGAAGAAGTAGTCTGAGTCTGTAAGATATACTATCAGGAGCCAAGAGGTGAAGAATAGGTGAAAACTAAGTAACAAAAACTTGCCAGACATCCCGTCTCGGGCAGGAAACAGATGGACAACAAGGACACAAATTAGCTCAGACTGATAAGGGCATTGCAAACTTGCATAATCACTACATTCTAGATAAAGGGTGAAAAGTATACTATGAGGAAGACATACGGCCTTCCTCCCAAAGACCACTGCCCACCTCCTGAAGACCCCTGCCCACAATTCTTGGAAGAATCTGCGCAAGTGCAAAGGACTGATAAGCTAATTAGCATAAGAAGCGTGAGTAGGCAGGTTTAGGTGATTCATATGTATAGGCGTTAATTGAATATTCGTTGTTCTGCTGTATAAATATGAGATAGTTTGTCACTTTGGGTATGCACGTTAGGTGGAAGGATCCCCCGTGCATCCAGCGCTGTCAATAAAGAATACTTCGTCACTAAGAAGAAATTTTGACTTCGTTCTTTAAATCATTATAATCTTTCCAATACATCTCTCCCTAGGAGTGACTCCAGGAGTTGGGCATGTATAGGAACTTGTGAATGCCCCACTGTTTCCCATATTTATATTTCAGTGGTTTACAGAAATACGCTATTTCAGATTGTCCAGTTGCCCACTTCACTACAACGTAATCATTTGAGGAAGATAAAAGTCCTCTCTCCTTCCAAATTGCCCCATGTGCACGCACCACACCAAAGGTGTATTTCAAATCTGTCCAAACGTTTGCCAGCTCAAGAACTCTTATCAAGGTGATGATTTCCACCTTTTGGGCTGATGTTTGTTACCGCATATCCTGTGAGGCAAAATCCCTGGTGGACGAGGCTGCTGCCATCTATGTACCAATCCTCCACATCTTCTAGGGTTTTTTCCTAGAAGTCTGGTCAGCTGGAGTATACCGTGTCCATGGTCTTGATGCAAGATCTGGTGATCTGGAAACAGTTACTGAGGAAAGAGGCTGGGTTCATAGTATTAGGGCCAAAAAAATATTAGTAAACTAATAGTCCATATGACTTACGGAAACTGACTCCACATTAAGATTGTAAAGTAGGTATGTTTATTCAGCACTGGGCAGCACGGGGGGTAGTCCCACCAAAGTCGTGCGCAACAACTCGCTCGCATGCATTCTCTTCTATCCCCTAAAATATTACATATGCATTAAGTTTCGCAACACACCTATGCATATTCATTTCCTAGCTCCGCCTAGCCCCGCTTCGTATGCTAATTATCTTATCAGTCCTTCTGCGCTTGCGTAGTATGCTCTGGTGGTCGTCTGGGTGGTCGTCAGGTGGTCGTCAGGATGAAGTAAGACGTCTTCATCAGAGTTGAACTTTTAACCTCGTCTCCCTGCGCATGCTCCCTGAGC
>NW_023306629.1:0-2912 GCF_011077185.1 Oxyura jamaicensis
AATAAGGGGTGGATATATGTCCTGGTTTCAGTTAGGACAGTTATTTTCCCTCCTAGTAGCTGATAGGGTGCTATGTTTTGGATTAGGATGAGAAGAGTTTCTGAGCCTGGCAAGTCTCTATGGCTTCCCCACACTTGAGCTAACACTTTGCAGGCCTAATTTACTACAGTTTTATCAACTTCTAGAGCTGGAAAAGGCAACTATTAAATTAATATCACAATTAAAATATGATCACTGCAGCACTCTGTTGGAATTTCTGAATCCAAGCATCAGGTTATGAAATCAAATCATGAGACTGGCATTAGAAGGAATAGTTTGTTGCAATCTTGTCTTAGCAAAATTAGCAGGGAATAGCTTTGGTGTCCTGCTGATGTAATGCACTGAGAAAGCTGGTGTAGGAACATATGCATCTGTATGACTTTGTCCCCTGTGCTTAAATTTTTATTCTGGTCTAATGCCAATTTAAGGCAGTAGGACAAGCAAGAAATATGCCATGAATGTTCATATTTATACCAGGCATATAGCATGCATGTGCATAATGTCTCTGCTTTTGGCATTCAGAGTCATCACTTATCAGAACAAGTTTTTGGTGTAGATTCATGAAACATCAATTGATTCTGCATGGCCATTTCACAGAATCACAGAATGGTTAGGGCTGGCAGGGACCTCTGGAGGCATCTGGTCCAACCCCTTGTTCAAGCAGGGCCACCCAGAGCAGGGTGCCCAGGCCTGTGTCCTGACATCCTTTGAAGATCTCCAAGGAGGGAGACTCCACAGCCTCTCTGGGCATCCTGTGCCAGTGCTCCATCACCTGCACAGTAAAGAAGTGCTTCATGATGTTAAGAAAGAACCTCCTGTTAGCCTTCTTAGCAGCAAGGGTACATTGCTGCTTCGTATTTAACTTGGTGTCCATCAGGACTCCCAGGTCCTTTTCTGTGGAGCTGAGCACCCCCAGCATGTACTGGTGCCTGGAGTTGTTCCTCCCCCAGTGCAGAACTCTGCACATCTCCTTGTTGAACTTCATGAGATTCTTGGCAGCCCAGCCTGTCCAGATCCCTCTGGAAGGCAGTGTGGCCCTCTGGTGAACCAGCCAGTCTTCCCAGTTTTGTGCCATCTGTGAATTTACTCCATCATCTCGATCATTAATGAAGATGCTAAACAGGACTGGACCCAGTATTGACCCCTGTGGTACTCCAGTCATTACTG
Source organism: Oxyura jamaicensis (assembly GCF_011077185.1). Classification (NCBI taxonomy): domain Eukaryota; kingdom Metazoa; phylum Chordata; class Aves; order Anseriformes; family Anatidae; genus Oxyura; species Oxyura jamaicensis. The sequence goes on from NW_023306629.1 coordinate 1,207, forward strand.
GCCTCCAACTAGACTGGCCCCCTCTGGGGCTGGCCCTGCCTGCATCCCTGTATCAACTACAGCCATCCTAGTACAGCTGCTCTGCAGTTGTGGCTGTGAGTCTGCAGAACCACAACTATTAACAGCATATTGTGAGCATTCAAAAATATACAGGAAAGAGAGAGAAAGGGAAATCTTTGTTAGGAAAATTGATCTTCACTCCATGGTCAGGGCAATGGATATAATACATCTAATTAAAAATGAGAGCATCTCTTTAGAAAAAATATCTCAAGGTGTAAAGATGACCTGCAATCTACATGTATGTTCTTTATGCAACATTGACTCCGTGTGTCCTAAAATGTCCCGGACTGTAAACTAACCTAGGACTGGGGAAAGAATACATGTTTGCCCTAAACCAAAGCTGATTTTGAAGTATATTTTACCAGAATAAATTAATTCATGATCTAATCACCTAAAGTTGTCTCATGCTGAGATCAAACCTAGTTCTGTGCTTCCAGCCCTTCTTTCCTTGCTAACGGAGGGGATTGCCTGGAGACCATGAGTGCTGCCCTTTGCCTGATTGTGTCATCCACTGAAAAATGGGAAGCAAATGAAGGGAAAAAAGAGCAGTAAAGGCACCTATTGCTCACCTGTCTATGAAAAAGAGCTTTCTAACTGGGACAAAGATCAACGGTGTCATGAAAAGAGGAGTTAAATTCACAGATCTGCTGCTGTGTCAAAGAATATTTTAAGGGAATCTAGAAGGAAATAAAAAACTTTTGCAAGATGTCTTCTAGTGTCCCATCCAGCTTGGTTTGGACTGTTTCTAATAAAGGGGCTTTTAAGTTTCTCTTCTGAAAGTTTTCTAAAGTCCACCTGAGAATCTGAAATTAGGGCACATTTTCCACCTGAAAAATAGATTTTTTTTCCTCACTGCACAACATTTCTCCACCAATTGCTGTCTCCCACAACCTTTGGGAGCCTGGATACTGCAAGGACATTCATGCCTTTTCAGACGAGGTGTTTCATTTCAACATCTTATGAAGACATCAACCACCATGTTCCATTTGGGGATCTAAAACTTATCTTCAGAGATCTGGTGGATTTCTAAATGGGAAACTGTCCTGGTTTCAGCTAGGACAGAGTTAATTTTCCTCCCAGTAGCTGGTAGGGTGCTATGTTTTGGATTAGGATGAGAAGAATGCTGATAAAATGCTGTTGTGGTTTAACCCGGCCGGCAGCTAAACACCACACAGCTGTTCGCTCACCCTCCCCCCTCCCTCTCTGGGATGGGGGAGAGAAACAGGAAAGTGAAGCCTGTGGGTTGAGATAAAGACAGTTTATTAAAATAGGAAATAATAATAATAGTGTACAAAACAAGTGATGCACAATGCAATTGCTCACCACCCGCTTACCGATGCCCAGCCCAACCCCGAGCAGCCGGCCCCCCACCCCGGCTAGCCACCCCTATATATTGTTCAGCATGACGTCAGATGGTATGGAATACCCCTTTGGCCAGTTTGGGTCAGCTGTCCTGGGTCTGTCCCCTCCCAGCTCCTGCTGCACCCCCAGCCTGCCCGCTGGCAGGACAGAGTGAGAAGCTGAGAAGTCCTTGGCTTAGTAAAAGCAGTGCTCTGCAGCAATTAAAACATCAGCATGTTATCATCGCTCTTCTCATCCTAATCCAAAACATAGCACCCTACCAGCTACTAGGAGGAAAAATAACT
>NW_023306630.1:0-2653 GCF_011077185.1 Oxyura jamaicensis
ATTCCATAACACCTGATGTCACACTGAGCAATAAAAGGGGGGCTCTCCTGGGGGAGGGTCTCTCCTGAACAACCGGTACGCGTTTTGAGGCCCTGCTTCCCGGGACGTGGCCGAACATCGCTCGTTGATGGGAAGTAGAGAATAACTTTTTTTTCTTTCTCTCTGTGCTTCCGCGCGGCCTTGTTGTTTCTTTTGTTTCTCTTTCTCCCCATTCCCCTTTCCTTAATTAAATCATTCTCATCTCAAACCTCGAGCTCTTTGTGTTGTCTTTTCTCCCCCTTCCTCTTTGAGGAGGGGAGGAGTGAGAGAGCGGTTGTGGTGGAGCTCGGCTGCCCACTCGAGTAAAACCATCACACCCTGCCAAGTCCACCATTAAACCATGTCACTAAGATCTACATCTACATGTTTTTTGAAGACCTCCAGGCATGGTGAACCAATTACTTTCCTGGACAGCCTTTTCCAGTACTTTGCAACTGTGGTGGTTTTAATCGGGTAGGCAGCCAAGTTCCACCACGGCCACTGTCTCACTCCCCCTCCTCAAAGGGAAAGGGGTATAAAATACAAGGCAAAGGTCTCAAGGGTTGAGATAAGGATGAGGAGATCACTCAACAATTATCATAATGGGCAAAACAGACTCAGCATAGGGAGATAGTAAGATTTCTTGCCTATTACTAACAAGCTAGAGAAGTGAGAAACAAAGGAAAGAAACTAAAAATGCCTTCCTCCCACCCACCCTCTTTCACCTCCTCCCCCTGGACAGTGCAGGAGAACAGGGAAATGGGGTTGTGGTCAGTCCCTGGTGTTTTGTCTCCACCACTCCTTCTCAGTCACCATCTTCCCCTGTGTTATAGGGTCCCTTCCACAGGATGCTGTCCTTCCTGAACTGATCCTACGGGGGCTACCCACAGGCAGCAGCTCTTTAAGAACTGCTCCCACATGGCTCCGTACCATGGGGTCCATCCATCAGGAGCAAACTACTCCAACCTGGGTCCCCCATGGGCAGCAGCTCCTGCCAGGTCACCTGCTCCTGCATGGGCTCCATCTCCATGGGCTGCAGCCTCCATCAGTGCAGGTCCGCCTGCTCCACTGTGGCCTCCTCCACAGGCCACAGCCTCCTCCAGGCCACATCCACCTGCTCCACTGTGGTCTCCTCCATGGGCTGCAATGTGGAATCCTGCTTCCCTGTGGTACTCCATGGTTTGCAGACAGACAGCCTGTTCCACCAGGGGCCTCTCCACAGGCTGCAGGGGACTTCTGCGCCAGTGCCTGGAGTACCTCCTGCCCTCCTGCTGAAGTTTTTTGTTTGTTTGTTTGTTTGTTTGTTTTGTTTTTGTTTTTGTTTCCTCTCTTTCTTAAATATGCTCTCATAGAGGCGTAAATAACATTGTTTATTGTCTCTGCTCTGGTCAGCAGCAGGGCCCTTATCTAACAATGAGCAGCTTCTAGTTCTTCTCACAGAAGCCACCCCTGTGGCCCCCTCCTACCAAAACCTTGCCACATAAACTCACTATAGCAATCCTTTCAGTGAAGAACTTTTTCCTAAACCAACCTAAACCTCCCCTGGTGCAACTTAAAGTTATTTCCTCATGTCTTATCGCTTGGGAGAAGAGAACGATCCCTACCCCTCTGTAGCCTCCTTTAGGGTAACTGTAGAACACAATAAAGTCTCCCTTGAACATCCTTTTCTCCAAGCTAAACAACCCCAGCTCCTTCAGCTGCTCCTCTTAAGACTTGTTCTCTAAATCCTTAACAAGCTTCATAGACCTTCTCTGGACACGCTCCAGCACCTCAATGTCTTCAATGAACACAGTAGTTGAGGTGCGGCCTCACTAGTGCAGAACACAGAGGGACAATCACTTCCCTAATCCCAATGGCCACTCTACTTCTGATACAAGCCAGGATGCTGTTGGCCTCCTTGGTCACACTTCTTGACCACATGTTCCACAATAACAATTTTAATTTTTGAGGGTGGAAAATAATGTAATTTAAATATAATAACAGAAAATCTAACATCTCTGCATTACACCTGAAATACATTTTAGCACTTTTTTTTTTTTTTTTTTTTTTTTTAAAGTCTTAACAGTATACGTACATAAACTTCTTTATTTGTTTTAGTTTTTTACATATAGTAACAATAATAATGGTAATGATAATGGTAATGGTAATAATAACCATAGCAATGCAAACTACTGTTCATACTACGTTGGTTTTCTTTATGTTATTTCTCAATGTCTGAGAAAATCACAATTGTTGGATTTGGAACAGTTGATATATTATAGCATTAAGTACTAATTACTTTCCTACTCAATAATTTGTCTAAAGTAGGAGAAGCTGAAGAAATGAGGTCTTCACAAAGACAATAAGGAAACTCTGAAACAACAAAACTGATTCTTGCATGTGTGATAAAACTGTTTCCTCAGCTGAAAGTGGTTCTGAGCTCCATATTACCTTGTGGCTGTAACGACCATTACTGAGGTATAGATTCAGTCTACCTAAGCTCACTGTCCATAATAAAATAGAATAAATCCATGTGTACTTGACAGAAGCATGAATGATGTATTTTGTTAGAATTTGGAGATTTTTGAGGAAATAGGAAACTCCAAAATAATCACAGAATCACAGAATCACAGAATTTCTAGGTTGGAAGAGACCT
>NW_023306631.1:0-1549 GCF_011077185.1 Oxyura jamaicensis
AGCTGCGGGCACTGGGATTGAGGTGGAGGAGAAAGGTTTATTGAAGGTCAGAGGTCACCCAGAGCCCCTGGATTTGTGTTTTGTGGATTACTGAGGGCAGATTGAAAGACATCAGTCAACGTAGGAAGGTGTTCAGGTGAGAACAAAGTGGGGAAGTAGTGTGGATACCGAAGTTCTGCAGGGAAACAGATGAAGACATGGCACAGCATAAGATAGCATGTGGTGGTTATGGTCTATGTTCATTTGTAAGGCTGAAAGTCCCTAAGCCTTAGCTCCCTAAGTCCACTGAGCCTTCTCTTCTCCAGGCTGAACAATCCCAGCTCCCTCAGCTGCTCCTCGTAAGCCTTGTTTTCTAGACCTCTCACCAGCTTTGTTGCTCTTCGCTGGACACACTTGAGCAACTCAGTGTCCTTGTAGTGAGAGGCCCAAAAATTGAACACAGTACTCGAGGTGTGGCCACACCAGAGCTGAGTACAGGGGGACAATCACTTCCCTAGCCCTGCTGGCCACACTGTTCCTTATACAAGCCAGGATGCTGTTGGCCTTCTTGGCCTCTGTGGCCTGAGCACACTGCTGGCTCATATTCAGTCCTTCTCTTCCCTTCTCCCAGGTCCTTTTCTGCCAGGCAGCTTTCTAACCACTCATCTCCCAGCCTTTAGCACTACTTGGGGTTGTTGTGCCCCAGGTGCAGGACCTGACACTTGGCCTTGTTGAACTTCATACAGTTGACCTCAGCTCATCGGTCCAGCCTATCCAGATCCTCCTGCAGAGCCTTCTTACCCTCAAGCAGCTCAACACATGCACCTAACTTGGTGTCATCTGCAAACTTACTGAGGGCGCACTCGATCCCCTCATCCAGGTCATCAATAAAGATATTGAAGAGAACTGGCCTGAGTACTGAGGCCTGGGGGACTCCAAAAGTGACCGACCTCCAACTGAATTTAACTCCAATCACCACGACTCTTTAGGCCTGGCTACCCAGCCAGTTTCTAACCCAACAAAGCTTACGCCAGTCCAAGCCAAAGCAGCCAGTTTCTCGAGGAGAAGGCTGTGGGAAACAGTGTCAAAACGCTTACTGAAGTCAAGGGAGACCACATCCACAGCCTTTCCCTCATCCACCCAGCGTGTCACTTTGTCATAGAAGGAGATCAGGTTAGTCAGGCAGGATGTGGCCTTCATAAACCCATGCTGCCTGGGCCTGATCGCCTAGCTGCCCTGCAAGTGCTGTGTGATGACACTCAAGATAATCTGCTCCACGAGCTTCCGTGGCACTGGAGTCAAAGTAACAGGCCTATAGTTTCCCAGGTCAGCCTTCTGGCCCTTCTTGTAGATGGGCGTCACATTTGCTAGCCGCCGGTCAACGGGGACCTCCCCCGACAGCCAGGACTGCTGCTAAAAGATGGAAAGTGGCTTGGCCAGCTCTTCTGCCAGTTCTCACAGTACCCTCGAGTGGATCCCATCCAGCCACATTGACTTGCATACATGAGGAAATGCTGTATCATGTCGCCAACCATTTCCTCATGCATTGTGAGGGCCACATCCTGCTTCC
>NW_023306632.1:0-2033 GCF_011077185.1 Oxyura jamaicensis
TAATATAGGGAGCTACACCACCACTCCTTCTGTGCCGCCTATCCCTTCTGAAGAGCCTATAGCCAGACATTGCAGCACTCCAGTCATGAGAGTGGTCCCACCACGTTTCCGTGATGGCAACCAAGTCATAGCCTGCGTGCTGCACAATGGCTTCCAGCTCCTCCTGCTTGTTACCCATGCTGCGCACATTAGTGTAGATGCACTTCAGCTGCCCATTGCCCCCAGCCTTGACATTGTTCCCTCGGTACACCTCCAACTAGCTTTATTTCAGCCCCGTCCCCCTTCTTACCTAGTTTCAAGTCCTCTCAAACCCAAATTTTCTGTGTTGGCACCATCCTCTGAGCCATGTGTTTATCAGGTGGTCTTTCCGTGTCCTCTCTGTACCCCTCCCTGCCACTGTAGGGATGGACGAAAACACCAAGTGTACTCTCACTCCATCCACTAACCGTCCCAGTCCCCTCAAGTCTCATTTGATAGCCTTCACACTTCTCTCTTCCCTAGTATCACTGCCAGCCTGGACTATCAATAGTGGATAGTAATCAGAGGGGCAAACCAGGTTGGGAAGCTTTCTGGCAAGATCCCTGACCCTGGCCCCAGGGAGGCAGCAGACTTCCCTACGGGTTGGGTCAAGCCAACACATAGGGTCCTCTGTTCCCCTGAGAAGGGAGTTGCCTACAACGATTACCCTTCTGTCTTTCTTGGTGGAGCCAGTCTTGAGGCGTGGAGTGAACTTCCTTGCCCTAGGCATCCTCCTGGGTAAACTTTCTACCACATCCTCACCCACCGGTCTCTCAAACTCCAAGGCCTCAAATCTGTTGTATAAGGGCACCTGGGAAGGTGGGGCTGGTAGGGGGGACTTTGCCTGCAACGTTGAGCAGGGACCTGTCTCCATTCCTCCTCAACTCTTAGGTACCCTCTCTCTGCCTGACAGCGACCGGGCAGGGGATCCACCCCCATATGGGGGGTCTCACCCCGGTGCCTCTCCTTCATGCCGTGCAGGGAGTTGCTCCACCAGTCTATCTCCCGCTCACTCTCCCTGATGGCCCTCAACCTCTCCACCTTCTCCTTGAGCTCTGCCACCAGGCGGACCAGGTCATCCACCTGCTCACACCTCACACACACAGTATCTCTGCCTCCCTCAGATGGTAGCAACAGGCTCTGACACTCCCTGCATCCGGAGACCTGAACTGCTGCATTTTTGAGTGGGCAGTCAGTCTGGGTGGTTACAGACTATCTAGAGAGAGCTCTCTGCCTAGTGTAGACCACTGCGGCCTAGCTAGTGGTAGACAGCTGGTAGATGAGTTGTTCTTATGGGCGAGGAGGAACGCTCTGCCCTCCCTGCTCGCCCTGCCTGCATGAACTGCAAACTGCCACGCCCCGCCCTTCTGATGTGCCACGCCCTGTTTGCCCACCCTGGTCGCCTTGCTCCTGGTTGCTCGCACTCCCCAGGGGCTGCTCTTTAACGGCCAGGGAGGGGGCACTGCTGGCTCTGCCCACGCCTCGTCACTTGTCAGCCTGCCCCGCAAGGGCTGCCGGGTCCTGGCGGCTCCCTCGGCTGCCTCGAGAGGCCTCGAGTGGCCTCGATGCCGAAACAAAAGCCCTGCCTGTCCCGATCCCCCACTCCGCTGCAGAACGTGTCTGCCCCGGAGCCGATCGCCTCGGCAAGATCACATCAGCTGGTTTCCCTTGGTTGACTAGACAGGTCACTTTCTTATCATAAAAAGAAATCAAATTTGTCAGGCAGGACTTACCCCTCATGAACCCATGTTGGCTGGGACCAATGACAGCATTGTCCCCCAGGTGCGCTTCAATAACTTCAAGAAGCACTGACATGAGACTGAAAGGCCTGTAATTGCTAAGCTCTTCTTTCTTGCCCTTCTTGAAAATTGGCACAACATTTGCCAGCTTCCAGTCTACCGGGACCTCTCCAGATTCCCAAGATTGTTGAAAAATAATTGAGAGAGGTCCCGCGATGACGTCTGCCAGCTCTTTAAGCACCCTGGGATGAATCCCATCCGGACCCATGGACTTGT
>NW_023306633.1:0-5543 GCF_011077185.1 Oxyura jamaicensis
TGGCTGCTGTGCGATCGCCTTGTGAACAATAATAATGGCTAACGAGCAAACTTTCCCAAGTTGTGTGATAAAAGCATGTAGATACGCTAAGCCTATATAAGTAGATGGGTTAGACAATAAAGTGCTTCAGTTACACACCAGCCTGGAGTCGTGTCGTCCGTTCCCTTCAGATAAGGATGATTTAATTAAAGAGAAATATATATATATATTATTAATTATATATTATAATTATTAATTATATATATTATTTAATATTATTCCATCCACTAACCGTCCCAGTCCCCTAAAGTCCTGTTTGATAGCCTTCAGGCTTCTCTCATCAGTGGTATCACTGCCAGCCTGGACTCAGTAGCGGGTAGTAATCAGAGGGGTGAACCAGGTTGGGAAGCTTTCTGGCGACATCCCTGACCCTGGCCCCAGGGAGGCAGCAGACTTCCCTACGGGTGGGGTCAGGCCGACAGATAGGGCCCTCCGTTCCTCTGAGAAGGGAGTCGCCCACCACGATCACCCTTCTCTCCTTCTTGGTGGGAGCAGTCTTGAGGCGTGGAGCAGACTTCCTCGCCCTGGGCTTCCTGGTTAACTTTTCTTCCACACCCTCCTCCACCGCTCTCTCGAGCTCCAGGGCCTCAAACCTGTTGCGTAAGGGCACCTGGGAAGGTGGGGCAGGCAGTGGGGGGAGTTTCCTGCAATGCTGAGCAGGGACCTGTCTCCACTCCTCCTCAACTCCTAGGTCCCCTCTCTCTGCCCGACAGCGACCGGGCAGGGGGTCCACCCCCATCTGGGGAGTCTCACCCTGGTGCTTCTCCTTCAGGCCTTGCAGGGAGTTGCTCCACTTAGAATCGATTGCCCCAGGGGTGAAAACACAGCCCTACCATTTGCCATGGAGTGATCCAGTCTGCGCTGGAACAGGGGGAATCTCCTGAACACCTGCAGTACATTGATGACATCATTGTGTGGGATGACACAGCAGAGGAAGTTTTTGAGAAAGGGAAGAAAATAGTCCAAATCTTTCCGAAGGCTGGTTTTGCCATAAAACAAAGTAAGGTCAAAGGACCCACACAGGAGATCCAGTTTTGGGGAATAAAATGGCAAGATGGATGTTGTCAGATCCCAATGGATGCGATCAAGAAATTAACAGCTTTCCCACCAACTAACAGAAAGGAAACAAATACTTTCTGTGGCATCGTGGGTTTTTGGAGAATGCACATTCCAAATTACAGTCTGGTTGTAAGCCCAGTCTATCGAGTAACCCGTAAGAAGAATGATTTCAAATGGGGCCCTGAGGAACGACAAGTCTTTTAACAAATTAAACAGCAGATAGTTCATGCAGTAGACCTTAGTCCATTTTGGCTAGGACAAGATGTAAAAAATATGCTCTATATAGCAGCTGGGGTAATCGGCTCACTTGGATCCACTGGCAGAAAGCACCAGGGGAGACTCAAGGTTGACACCTAGGGTTTTGGAGTCAGGGATACAGAGGATCCGAGGCCTGCTATACACCTGGTGAAGAAGAGATATTGGCAGCATATGAAGGGGTTCAATCTGCTTCAGAAGTTGATGGTACTGAAGCACAGCTCCTCCTGGCACCCCAACTGCTGGTGCTGGGCTGTTCAAAGGAAGGGTCCCCTCTACACATCAGCAACTGATGGTATGTGGAGTAAGTGGGGCACACTGATCACACAGTAGGCTGAAGTAGAAAACCCCAGTCACCCAGGAATCCTGGAAGTGATCGTGAACTGGCCAGAAGGCACAGATTTTGGAATATCACCAGGGGAGGAGGTGACGTGTGCTGAAGTGGTTCCACTATATAATAAACTACCAGAAAATCTTAAAGAATATGCCCTGTTCACTGATAGATCCTGCCATATTGTGGGAAAACATTGGTGGTAGAAGGCTGCTGTATGGAGTCCTACATGAGAAGTTGCAGAAACTGCTGAAGGAGAATGTGAATCAAGCCAGTTTGCAGAAGCAAAGACCATCCAGCTGGATTTAGATATTGCTGAATGAGAAAAGTGGTCAGTGCTTTAGCTCTATACCAACTCATGGATGGTGGCAAATGCCCTGTGGGTGTGGTTGCAGCAATGGAAGCAGAGCAACTGGCAGTGCTGAGGCAAAGACATCTGGGCTGCCGCGTCATGGCAAGATATTGCTACCTGGGTAGATGTGGCAATGAATGCACAGACTCCTATGCAAGTTGCAAGTGAAGGAAAAAAAAACTCTTTATTGTCTTTACTTCTGCTCTTTTATATCCGTCCCGAGATAGCACAATACCATGTAAACTTCCTAGTGACAGAATACAGCCTACATGCACTTTGTTACTTTCTCACTGCCCAAGGTTCCTAATCGTCACATTCCCAGGGCTTTCTGCCGACCAAAGCGATAAGACTTTGGTGGCTATCCAAGTTCGTATATGCCTCTAGCCCCACATCTCCCCCTTCTTTGTTTTGTTGGACAATCAGGACCGTTTTCAATGATTTTTCTACCATCCTCTGCGCACATTGCAAAAGGCACGGCACACATATTAGAATACATAAAAAGATCAACAAACATATAGCAAGCAATTTCAGCAAGTGCATCGCCCAGCTCCCCAAGCCGAAACCACTAAACAAATTATTAAACCACCCCCACTCATCATCCTGCCTGAGCTTATTGACACCCTCCCTTAACTTCTGAAGGTTCTCATGAATGGACTCAGAATGGTCTGAGAGATTCATACAGCACATCCCTTGAAATTCATCACACCCATGCCCGTAGGCTAGCAATAAGAAGTCAATTGCTGTGGGATTCTGCAAGGTAGCGTGCCTAACTGAATCTACATCCATTAACAGATTAGATAATGCTAAAGACGTGGCATTGCTCTGCTTTGCAAGCCAACAGCCTAACTTATTCAGTGTGGCTAAAGCTTTGGATGCCGACACTCCTGGTGCAAATATAGAGGCCAGAATTATCTCTTTGTTACTACATAATTCTACATCATCCCTGCATTCTGCCTGAAAGGCATGGGTTGATCGTCTACTGCGCTGATGGTATTTTCTGTAATTCAGAATCATGGATGTATTCGGTGTCAACGTGAGCCTTCCCAAGCTACAAGGTCCTCCCCTTATATGTGAGGGTATTCCTCCTCACACGCGATCTCCGCAGATAAAGATCTCCGAGGGGAGTGCTAAGGGCACATTGGTGGAGTGGGAGATGTTCGAGCTGGTATAGTTGCACCAGGCTGTTCTATTTCTATATATTGGTAGAGAGGAATCAACATTTTGTGCTATAGATTAACTTTTACCAGTGTAATTAAAATACAAATAACTGTCCATTTTGATTGAACCTAAAAGTTCAAGCTCCTGTGGTTCATGTGGTAGCAGGACCAAGTAAGCACCCCACACATCTCAGTTGTCCATACAGGAGTTTGCGGTGTTGCAGAGAGATGCTGTCATTGAATCGGGTGCGGGCCAGGTTTCCACTGGAACTCCAACTAGGCACGTAGAGAAGGGGTTCCCGGGGGTGGATAAGGAGAGGCACATAGTGTCCCGACCTGTTTTATCTGCTAAAGTTGCCCATATGTTCTCCTTCAGCTGTGGTGGAACCCAGAAGGCTACAGCGATGTTCAGGTAGCTCCAGCCAATGACGCAGGCCGCGTAAGTCTTGCAGGCACCCATCTTAGACCTTGATCTGTGGAAACACAAGCATACCCTCGATAGGGCCCTTCCCACTTATTAGCTTCTAGGTTTTTAACTAATACCATGGCCTTCCCTTTTATCTCCAGTCAGTCCTCATGCACAGAAAGGAAGTGCTTAAAAATCAGAGGCCCATCTTCATCTGTCCATCGATTTAAATAATTTAGTACATAGGTTTCTTTGGCTAGCCTTTCTTGAGGGGACAGGCCACCTACTCCCCCTTTTTGTTTATATAGCATAGCTTTCAGTGACCTATGCACTCGTTTGACAATCGCCTGCCTGGTGGGCTAGTGGGGGATGCCAGTGATATGGCGGATACCCCAGAGTTGGAGAAAGGAGTGAGTACTTTGCAAAACGTGCTGGGCCGTTATCTGTTTTTACTTGGTGCGGAATACCTAACATTGCAAAGGCTAACAGGAGGTGTCACCACACATCATGCGATTTCTCAGCGGTATGTGCGGTAGCTGCCACTCATGGCTCATGAGAAAGTATCTATAGAAACATGGATGTATTTGTCCTGGTTTCAGCTAGGATAGAGTTAATTTTCCTCCTAGTAGCTGGTATGGTGCTTTTCAGCTTCTCACACTGTCCTGCCAGTGGGCAGGCTGGGAGTGCAGCAGAACCAAGACAGCTGACCCAAAATGGCCAAAGGGGTATTCCATACCATCTGACGTCATGCTGAACAATTAATATGGGGGGGCTAGCCAGGGTGGGGGGACCGGCTGCTCGGGGATAGGCTAGGCATCGGTCAGCGGGTGGTGAGCAATTGCATTGTGCATCACTTGTTTTGTACACATTATTAGTAGTAGTACTATTATCATTATTATTTTCCTTTATTTTCTGTCCTAATAAACTGTCTTTATCTCAACCCACAGGCTTCATTTTCCTGATTCTTTCCCTCATCCCAGAGGGGGAGAGGGGAGGGTGAGGGAACGGCTGTGCGGTGCTTAGCTGCCGGATGGGTTAAACCACAACAATATTTTAGACGTCGAAAGGCATATATGCATAACATCTGTTTGCCAAATTTCGAGAGCTTTAAGGCCCCATTGGTTGACCCCACAAGTAACTGATGGCACAGCCTGGTGGTAGTCCAGGCACACCGTGATTATCTGTCGTGCTTTGCTAAGGGGAAGCTGGAACATTTTGTGCAAAACTTTGGCGTTCTGGTAGAAAAACTCATGGGACAGCCACGCCAGTTCAAATGTGTTGGGAAGGAGATGTACTGGGTCTGGCTGGGATGTTAACTTTCCCTGCAGCAGCCCATACAGTGCTGCGCTCTGTACTTGTAGCTAGAACAGCAGTGGTATCACACTGGTGTTGTGTCTGCTGCTGAGAAGTGCTGGCACAGCATCAGGACTCTCTCTAACCCTCCTAGGGGGTGGGCAAAAAAGTGAGAAAGAAACATCACCAGGGCAGCTGACCTAAACCAACCAAAGGGATATTCCATACCATATGATGTCACACTCAGCAATAAAAGGTGAAAAAAGGAAGAAGAGGGGAGGGGTGGGCTCTCGTTGTGAAAACGTCTGTCCTCCTCCCGAACACTGGCTACGTGCGTTGAGGCCCTGCTTCAAGGACGTGGTCAAGCATCGCTCATTTGTGGGAAGTAGAGAGTAATTTCTTTCCTCTGCACTTCCACATAGCCTTTACTTGTTTTGTTTTGTTATTCCCTTTCCCCCTCCCTCTTCCCCTTTCCCTTTTTTCCCTTTAGCTGAATTGTTGAATTAATAATATATATATATATTTCTCTTTAATTAAATCATCCTTATCTGAAGGGAACGAGCGACACGACTCCAGGCTGGTGTGTAGCTGAAGCACTTTATTGTTGTCCTGGTTTCAGTTAGGACAGTTATTTTTCCTCCTAGTAGCTGG
>NW_023306634.1:0-2190 GCF_011077185.1 Oxyura jamaicensis
GAATGGCTGTGTGGTGTTTAGCTGCCAGCCAGGTTAAACCACAACAGTGGGTTAAGGTAATTAATATGTATAGGCGTTAATTGAATATTCGTTGTTCTGCTGTGAGATAGTTTGTCACTTTGGGTATTCACGTTAGGTGGAAGGATCCCCCATGCATCCAGCGCTGTCAATATTTCGTCACTAAGAAGAAATTTTGACTTCGTTCTTTAAATCAGTCTGGCACCCCAGATGGGATACCCTCTCTGTCCGGCTTCAGGACCCGCTGGGAATAGGACTCCCTAGGGTACCCCCGGGATTTCCCGGAGGGACTCCTTGACTCAGCGGATCACTGCGGAGGCAGACAAGGACCCCATCACTGTTAGTGACGATATTCTTTATTTTGGTTTGTTTGTTTGGTAGACCGGTCATTTGGTGCTGCCTGTAAGTTGGAAGGTAACCTTCTGCAGGGTAGTGTTGGCGTATACTTTTGTGGCTAGCACCTTAAGTATACGTTGGATCTGTTTTGATGGCATTTAATTGCCATTGGGAACCTTGGCAAAAGGTTTGCCTTTAAGGTTCATTTGGTACTGTGTTACTTCTTTCAGTTTTCTGACCTACTGAATGCGGAATTTGACTGTGATTGTTGTTATTGCGATTCTAGCTATATTTTTGGTAATAATAATAGTTTCTTGGTGTTGCTGTAAAAAGATACCTGCGTGCTGCATTTTGTAAGTGTTAAAGGGGTATCTTGAAAGTGTGAATTGAAAAAAAATGGGAGGAAAACAAAATGGTGTAATTGTAAAGAAAAGTCCTTTAGGATGTGTTTTAAGTCATTGGAAGGATATTGGAGGATCCGCTGGTGGAAGCATGAACAGAAAAACATTGATAAAATATTGTAACCAATGGTGGCCGCTTTGTGGAGAAAATTGGCCTTTTAATGGAACTTTAAACTATAATACTTTGTTAAAGTTAATGTTTTTGAGGAGAGAAGGGAAATGGGATGAAATGTTGTATACTGATATGTTGTTTCAGCATCTTGGAGGGAAAAGGTATGGAATTAAGTTGGCCTCTGACTGAGCTTTTCGTGCTGGCATTAGAAAAGTACAGGCTGGAGAAAGATAAAGGAAGTGTTAAAAGGGTTGTTGAAGGTGTTAAAGGTGTGGCATGTAGTATTTGATAAAGCTGTTTGAAGTTGAATGAGCAGGGAAAGAGATGTAGGGATGTTAATAGTTCTGCCTCAACCCTAGGCTGAGATCTCAAAATCACGGGTGTGAGCCCTCTGGGGCAGAGGGACCATGATGGGTCCGAGAGAGTTGTCATGGAAACAGAAAAGCAGCTAACTCTTAAAACAACCTGAGTTCATGTGTGAGCTCAGATTGCCAATGGGATCGCTCAGGGAACTTTCAACGATTGCATTCCCCTGACCGACCCCCCCCAACTGAGACCCTAATCACCCCGGAAATTATGAACGGCTATACAGAAATCTGGTTAAATTGGGAATTGAGAATTTGTTCCAACAAGGTCCAAAAGAAACCCCTATGGAATTTTTGAACCAACTTTTGAAATGCAATGAAGAAAATAAATAAATAAATACATAAATTTTGGATGTGGCTTCAGAAAATAGAGGTAATTGGCTAGCCCCTTGCTAGGGCAATTAGCCCACTGATATCAGAAAGAAATTGTCTTAGGCTCCAGGATAAACTTACAACAGTCAGGAATAATGGGGACCTGGGGCATCTACCCTAGTAGGTCCACTGGTGTAAATAAAGCTAGGGAACAAAGAGAGGGCCTTGAATTTTTTGTTGGTTAAGGGAGCTTCTTTCTCTGTGTTAATTACTCTGTAAATGCAATAGGAGCAACTGGCTAACAGGAAAAGGCATTTTTTTTTGCAATGCTTGACATTTAAATTGGGAAAAATGATTGGAATTACAAAATGACAAAAATAATGAAGTTTGGTTCATGGTACTAGGATGTCTTTTTCTGCCTGCCCGTGGCAAATGAAAAACAGAAACTCTTTGCCTTTGAATGGGAAAATCCTAATAGAGGACGAGAAACTCAGATTACTTGGACAGTGTTACCACAGGGGTTCAAAAATAACCCCACCATATTCAGGAAACAACTAGCCTGTGATCTTGAAGTTTGAAAGACCCCTTCGGGAAAAGGGGACACTGTTGCAATACACAAATGATAACTACTGAAGAAGAAGAGGAA
>NW_023306635.1:0-2186 GCF_011077185.1 Oxyura jamaicensis
GAAGCATTTCCCACGACAAGGGCTACAGCACAAACCGTAGTGAAAATTTTGTTAGAAAACATAATTCCCCGATATGGGATTGTAGAAGCAATAGATTCTGATAGGGGATCACACTTTGTATCAAAAGTATCTCGTGACACAATGAAAGCTTTAGGAATCAAATGGGAATATCATACTCCCTGGCATCCTCAGAGCTCGGGGAAAGTAGAACGGATGAACGGGGAAATTAAAAAGCAACTTACTAAATTAGTGTTAGAAACAAAAACCTCTTGGATAAAGTGCTTGCTGTTAGCTTTGTTAAGTATACGCCTAAAGCCCAGGACTGATCTGGGAATCTCCCCTTTTGAAATGCTGTATGGTATGCCTTATGATCTCGAGATACCTCTTGATCATCCCCACCTACAAGATGATCAATTAAAACCTTACCTCACACAATTGATAAATAGATGCAGGGAATTACAGAAAAAGGGTGTAATTGCGCAACATCCCCCTTTGGATATGGCAATTCACAGGATACAGCCCGGTGATAAGGTCCTGATAAAGACTTGGAAAGAAGTTATACTAACACCACAATGGGAAGGCCCCTATGTTGTTTTGCTTACTACAGAAACAGCCATCCGGACTGCGGAGAAAGGATGGACACATGCCAGCCGTGTTAAAGGACCCATCTGTGACGAGAAGTGGGAGGTCGCTCCAGGAAACAAAGACCTGAAGCTCACATTGCGACGAACCCGATAGGTACCGTGGGTTAAGGTAAAGGCTCTCCCCTGAAGAACACTACTGCTGCCGAGAAGAACTAAAACCCTCGTAGTTGGCTGCAACCCAACTGACGAGCGAGGCAGAGGAGTGAATAGTGGGGAGAAATGGGCCTCAGCCATTCCTATTGGTACTTGGGGGTTCTCGCAGTGATTTCATCCTTCATAGCGACTCAACACCATCCGCACCAACTTTTTAAGTGGAGCCTGATCCAATGGGAAAGTCAAAAAGTCATACAGCAAATCACTACGGCTGGTGCCCCTAGTTTTAAGACTGACCTTTGCGACCTAACGACTGCGGGACCAATGTGTAATAATCAGTCGGATTTTTATGTGTCCAGCCTCTAATCCGGGAAGAGGTTACTGTAATTATCCAAATCATTATTATTGCGCTCATTGGGGTTGTGAGACTATTGCCTCAGGATGGGAACCTGGGGCAGGTAGGGATACGTACTTCACCGTACAGTTTGGACCACTGGGCTGTGGCCACCAGAATAAAATTCAGGCAGTCTATCACCGAGGGGCTGGAACCTGGCAAAAGGGGAACTGCAAATTCCTGTGGGTGAATGTGACTGACCACACTGACCAGAGATGGTTCCTTGGGAAAACATGGGGTGTAAGATATCATGAATCTGGGACTGATAGAGGAGGACTAATATTAATAAAGAAGGAAAAACTGAAACTTCCAAGGTAATCGGGCCTAATAAAGGGTTATCAGAGGACGGTTTGGTTGTCCAGACTGTAAAGATAGTTGGGACTGCCCAACCTACTACGGTGTTTTCTAGTGAGTCGACAAAGTTATCCTTTCCCACACTGCCTCCTAGCATTGTGAAAAGGAAAAAGGTTGTACCCGAGAATAATATGTGGAAAGTTATAAATGCTAGTTTCCAGGTACTAAATCAAATTAATCCTGAGATAACTGAAAGGTGCTGGCTATGTGTAAGTTTTAAGCCCCCATATTATGAAGCTATAGGTGATATGGGGAGGTCTGAATATTCAAATGAGTCAAATCCTTCCAAGTGCAGTTGGGGTCAGGAAATCGGGATAACCTTGACTCAAGTGACGGGAAAAGGTAGATGTATCGGCACAGTTCCAAGAGATAAAAATGATCTGTGCCATACCACTGAAAAAATGGACAAAACACACAAATGGTTAATTCCTGCAAATAACACTAAACAGGTATGTTCATCGTTGGGAGTCACTCCTTGCCTATCTTTAAAATTGTTCAACACATCTCATGATTTTTGTGTACAGGTGGTAATTATACCAAGGATTCTATACCACTCTGAAGAGTATATGTATACCCATCACACAGTGGCTGAATACCATCTGGTAAAGAGGGAGCCTATTACGGCCGTCACCTTAGCCACTTTAATGGCTCTCGGGGCTGCAGGTGCAGGAACTGGAATTGCTTCCCTGGTAAAACAAAGC